>NC_056741.1:1471851773-1471926773 GCF_019279795.1 Protopterus annectens
TCTTTCCTGGCTTTTTGTATGCCTTCCTATATCCCTGGTTGTTGCCGGTGAGGCCGTCACATGACTGGTTTCGGGAGCGTAGTCATCCTCGTGCACATGCATTTGTGCGCGCATTCTGTACTGTCAGCACATCTATTTCCTAACACACCAGTCCTGATGCTGTGATGTGCATTGTACAGCCCAGATTTGCTGTCCTCCAATATCCTTCCTCCTACGGTGGCACACCCCTGTGTGGTTGACATGTATCTCGTGTAGGCCACTCCTCGGTGTCGCACCGCTCGCCGTTGCTCCATCCTTACGCTGGCGCCCGTTTTTGCGATTCACTATTATCTGCCTCATTTGCATGGAATTGACTACTAATACCTGGTTACGGCGCCGGACACCGCCACCACTCCTTGACAACCATTGCGCTGGGGTTGCAGCTTTACATACATACTATGGTGTGTGGTGGCTGTGCAGCTGATTTGTGTTCTAATGCTCTTTTAGGACATTGTCATATTATTTCATTGCTTTACAACTTCTGTGCACATATCCCGGGGTCTGCTGTTCTTTCTACGTCGTGCCATTTATGTCATTTTTACATTTTGTGCATATTTTCTTTGGACATTCTCGGTGCCTTTCCACATTGGCATATTGCACCTATATGATACCTGACTTTGACAGCCTTCCGTTACTCCTCCGGTATGTTTGGGTAAATGTAAACCGTTTTTGGTTTACATTGCCGTTATACCTTCGCCTGCGCTTACCACGTGGATCGCTATTTGCCCTCATTTGCATGGTGCAATACCGCACACAGTGTGTTTTGCAGGTAGTGCACGTGGAATTCATTCATACCTGAATCGCTAAGCAGCCATATTTGGCGTTATAACGCCGACGCTATGCTGGCGCCTGGCGCAAGGTTCATGAATCCCGGGGATCATTTCCTTTGGAAAAACACAGCCTCATTTTAAAGTGCCAAACTCCTATAAAAAGCAAATAATATGTCAAAAAATAAATGATAAAAATCCTTACAAATACTTCCAAAATTTACATGTAAAAATAAATTTGTATAATTTAATAAATATACAGTTAAAAGCATTAAAAAATAAACATAAATCTATCTAACTAACGCTTTTAATTTCAAGATGCTCTTAATAGAAACAAAGTCATTTAAACCTGGTGGAACTAAGGCATTTAAGTTCAACTGCCAAATCAGTTCCTTCTCCTCTAATTTCAAATCCATGTAATTCCATGTAAATCCATGTTGTAAAGTAAAAGAGATAAATGTGGCATTCTGGAAGTAAAAAGAAAAAAGGGAAATAGAAATGATGAAAAAATATTTAACTTGGAGTTAAAAGATAGATGAGTGAAGGGTGGAGGAGAATGCATGCTTTTAAGATTATAGGTATTGCAGGAAAGGACAGCAATAAGTCAAACAGTGTAGTAATAAGACCAAGAGAAAGATGGGTAGAAAGATGAAGCAGAAGTCAGGGAAGAATTAAGGAGTAGAGGGATGGGATAATATTTTTGTAAGAGGGGCTTGAAAAGAGTACTTAAAACAGAAAAATCTGAGATAAGTGCATCAAAAAGTGTTATGCTATTATATCTGAATGATCATGGCTTGAGTACTAGCCTATAAATACAGTTCACTTTAAAGAACCTTTTAAATATTTAGTAAGAGTGAGTTGTGCAAGATAAAAAAGAAACACAACAAATATCTATGTTTTTAAAAGGAAACAGGTATAGCGGCTGGGTGGAAAAAAAAACAGAAACAGCATGTTGGTTAATAAAACATGAGGTAGATAAGGCTCTGCAAGAAACTGGAAACATAATTATAATGGAGATTGACTGAAACAAGTATCAGAAGATGTTTTGGAAAGAAGTGTTAGATAAATTATAAAAGTATAAAAACTGCAGAACAAGGTTAGAACAGAAGTCAAACATCAGTAATACTTTTTTTAATGTGGTAAATGAGGCATGGCAGGAGCCGCAGGGAGTTAAATAATACATGGGATGATTGGGAAAGGGGGTGGGTGAAGATGGACCTTACCATTACTTTCATTCCATTTGTATGCATGCAAGGGTCTGAGACTCAAAGAGGAAATAAAGAAGTCCAGTAGATAAAGAGCAGTGTTCAATAAACATGAAATAAAAAGACAGTTAAAGATTTATGCTTTTCAGATGAAAACAGCAGTTTTACCAGCAAAATCAAATTTGCAATAAGCATGGAAGAGTCATCAAAGCATATGAATTTCCAATGGCCAGTTAGGGGCACTTATTAGTGTAGGAATCTGTCAGTACATGAAGCAGCACTGCAGTTAAAATGTATTATTGATACCTGTCACTTCTGTTAATCCAGAGATGTTACATATCATTCATTTCCTAGATTTTGTATATAGTAGAACAAATCTATAGATAAAGAGGCAGACATTTTATAAGTCTCTGGCATATACATTAGGGATTTCATTCAGATAAATATGGCATTTTACAGTCATTTGAAAAACTGACTGCTCAGCATACAGTCAACAGAGCAGACTCCAGACTTTCTAGCACAAGAAAGCACATTTATCTATTTACAAAATCATCTTGAAAAAAAACATCTAAGTTGAACTTTAATGATTCTTTATATAAAACTAGATCTTATTTTCTCATACAGATCAGTTGAAGTATACATGGACCAGTGGGAAGCAGCCGCATAGTCTGTGTCATGCATAATATGTGAAATTTTATTTTTAGATTTAATCTTATTCTAATGTTAGTCCAAAGGACGTCCAGTGAGTCTTGCTGCAGTCAGAAACTATCAGTGCTTTCTTTTCTTTTCCAGATTTCTATTTTTCTATTATTAAAGTAGAATTGCATTAAGATAAAATAAAACAATCAAGCTCACCCGGCATTTCATGCTTCTTTCAGATGAAAAAAATATTTTAATTTCTATGTTTTATACTGCTATGTCTGTGTCTCTGATTGTGGCATAAGTCCCTGCAATTCAACATATATAATCGAACAGAAGAGAAGCTTGAAAATAAAGTAAATGTAATAGAATTTCAGGTTAGACATAATGTGGGTATTGCAGAGATGGTAATGATTTAATTTCAATGTTTTTGCATTAATGGCAATAAAATACAGTTTAATGAATACCATGTTTTAGCACAGTGGAATATATCTACTACCAAATGTATTCTGAAATCAAATCCTGAATGAACTTTACAGAATGTTTTAAGTTCATAGGTGAGTCCATAGTGTGTCACACTGCTGTGCCACTCACAAGTCTGGGCAAAGACAGGGTAACAGTCATATGTATCACAGGTGCCAGAATTTGCTATATCACTATGGCACTCAAGTTCCTTCACTGAGCAATGGCTATGACAAGGTCATTGTTTATGAATAACTTGTGATGCACTCCTTTAAACCATATGAAGAGGGAACTTATGGAGCTAACTGACTGTGTCTATGAAGACAAAAAGAAAGGAGTCTTGAGCAGTATCCTACCAACACTAAGAATGGTACCACAATATAAGCAAATAATTATTAACTTTAATAACTGGCTTAGTTAACAATATCATTCTGGGAGGTGTGAGGGTCCAATGAGAACCAGCCTGGAGTGTGATGGAAGACTTTCCTGCCTATTTTACCATGGATGGCCTGCACCCATCTACACAGGGTATTTATATACTGGCTAAGATATTCTCTTCCGCATAATCTTTTTAGGCAAGGTCATTCTATTCAGGCTAACAATCTAGTAAATCCAGATTATCTGGCCAGCATTAGCACAGTGCTGCTCAATACCAGGAGCCTAAAGAAGAAACTCACCTTCTTGCAGCCTTCCTGTTTCTAGAAATTCTGCATATTTGTGTTGTCACAGAAACTTGCTTCCAGCACAGTGACAGCACTTCCTTCTTCCCAGGTTATGCTGCCTACATGTTTAGGCTCACTAATGTACATAGTTGTAATGCTGGTAGCGGCATGTCTGTCTTTATTCAAAATGACATCACTTCTAGACTTATAATGTAGGACAATGACTTCAGATTCCTTCATAGTATCTGTAACTGTACACAAATTCTCACATCATGTCCTGGCCAAAACAGAACCCTATCCCACCCTTGACATCCACAAATCATGAAACACATCTTAATAAAGTAGAGCCCCTCTCCATTAACCTAAACACCATCATTCTATGGATGTTAACTACTCCTCCCTTAAATGGCAAACCTATATATCAACAAATAGATATACACAATGCTTCATGATTTTTATCAATATATACTCTATCAGTCAAATATTACCCTCCTCCAAAAGAGGCAAACGTGATCTTGTTGTCAATGTAATTCATCTTCTATCTATTCCTTGCTAATCATCAAATACTTATTGTTGAAATAAGATCACTAGAATGTAAAATTCATCATAGGATCCAATTACAAGTCACCATCCAACCTTGCTGTCTTTAAAGACTTCTCCAAAGCTAGCCTCCTGGCACTTGCTGTTGATTTGAGAAAGTTCAACAGTCCCCTATGCTGTGATGATCTAATAGCAAGTATTGGCAAATATACTAAATGTTAATAGTCACATCTCAACTCTTGCATAGAAGTTATTTTCCTGTTTGCTACAAATGCAATGCCAAGTTTAAAAATCAAATCCCTCTGATTGAACTCTGCCATAAAAAAACTTCACAATAATGGGAAAGAGATTATAGTCCTAAGGAAAACGAAAAAAAATACCGGTGTGTTAAAATCAGTCTTAGAATGACTAATAAAGAACTAATGAGTATGCTCAAATCAGCAAAGCTTATTAAGATACAAATATTGATAGAGCAACAAAGGATGACCCCACGTCATTCTCTCATTAGCTGAAGAACTTCAAAAATAATGCTAAGCATTAGACTGAGCTTATCTCTAGTGCTAGGGCCTACTCAATATAGTTAACATCCTAGCAGATAAATTCTTCAACCTCCCTCCCATGTTGCCTCCAAATTTCCAAATGCAAAGCATTCAGCCACACTCCCAAGAAATAATTTAATGAGAGATGCTAAAAATGCTGTCCAAATGGGGCATTATTTTAAGATCTCATCTGAAGGATGCACACTCAGGAGTACATCAGTCTCCCACAACACTGCCATATCAGCAGTTTGAAAAGTAATCCAATCACTTCAGGTGGGAATAGAACCCAAAGCCTTCTGCTCTTCCAGTATCAAAGGAAAGGGTGCTACCTGCTGTGCCACTGAGACCAATCTAAACTGTATTATTGGTATTGTTCTTCAGCTCTTTACTCAAAGTCAAAGAATTTTGCTACATCCAGCCTTGGAAGCAAAAATCTGGAAACAATTAATACTAAGAGTTTCCAATAAAGACAATGTGTCATTAAGTAAGAATTTCATTCTCAAATCAGTTTTCATATCTAAAAACAATTTTATCATTACTTAATGTAGCAATGGATGAAACATTAATGATAAAATAATTTCAAGTGTCAGAAAAAAACATATTTATGCCCAACATAAATAAGGAAAAAATCCTGCCCTTATTTCTTTTCTTTCAGACCCACTTCATTTCTGGATAAATATTAGACTCTGCTTGTCACCATTCTTGCTAAAATAATTTCTTTCTTTAGACTGAACTCATTTCAGGTGGCCAGTCAGGATTTACAAGTGACACGTAAGATCTCTTTATAAGTAACATTTTTGTTTCTTAATGCTTTTATCATCAGTGCCTGATCAGAATTAGTCTTCTGCTTGCCCAATAGGCAAATCTTTTCTCCTCAATTGAGAACGTCAATGGTGAGCATTATTGAAGCAGCTGTTGCAGTTTTCTTGTTATTCATCACTTCTCCCATCCCTGGAGTAATATAACCTTCAGAATGTACAGTACTGGTCACCTGACTCATGCTGCTCCCTACACATGTGCATATCCCAGTACAGTACCTTGTGCAGCTTCCTGGAGTGTGCACATCCATGGCTGTTAATTGTGCTGGCTGTGTCTGGAATCCTCCAAAATGAATCAGCAGTGCAACAAACAAGGCTGCCTCCCCTCCCCCAGGATATTTAAGCCAGTATCAGTCACTCACAGCCATCATCCTTAGCTGGCTGTTGCACTGACGAGGTTGTCAACCAATCCTGAGTCATTTAGGCCAAAGTCAAGGCTTTGTTTTTCACTGCCACATATTTACCTTCATCTTCTTCTAATAAAGAATCTACCAGAGATCACAATTCTTGTTCTCAACTTTAATTATATAGGAGCATGTCATAAAGTTAACTAGACCATTCTCAAACAGCCATTACTTTATTTTAGCTTTTCTATTATCATATTGGAGGAAATTCTTAAAATCCAGAACTCAAGTATATGGTCCTGCATCTTTCTTCTTAACTAGAGTTATAAGGTAGCATTCCTCCTTTTTTCCATTTTGGCATTTATTTGGAACTTACTGTGCATGCAAATAAAGTAGTCACAATTGGAGACACTACTTCAAGTATAGTAAGCAAACTTCCATTATTTATAGATGACATTTTAAATTATTTGTCAGTCAGGACCATTCTCTTCCATAACATAAATCACCAGAGTTGGCCAGTCTTTCAGGGTATAACTGAATCCAGATAAGACTGCACAAATCAATACAAAGCAGTCGTCCTTAGGACAAATTACTATGTAGCATCCATTTAAGTTAAACAATACAAGCGTTAATTTACTTCAGCCTTCAGGAGACTTTTAATAACTATATATGTGTGTGTGTGTGTGTGTGTGTGTGTGTGTGTGTGTGTGTGTGTGTGTGTGTGTTTGTGTGTGTGCGTGCGGGTGTGTGTGTGGGTGTGTGTTTGTGTGTGTGTGTGTATGTGTGTGTGTGTGTGTGTGTGTGTGTGTATATATATATATATATATATATATATATATATATATATATATATATATATATTCACACACACACGCACACATGCACACCCACACACCCACACGCACACACGCACACATGCACACACACGCGCACACACACACACACACACACACACACACACACACACACAAACTTATAGTGGAATAAAGATCAAATTAAAAGTTCAGACATGATGACAGCCAGAGCAATAAAAAAAAACTGAACAGTGGATGGGGACTCACACTCACGTACTTTCTGGTTTTGTCTTGAGGTTCAGGCTGTAGTACTCATGTCATTAGAGTCCTCTAGTGGATGTGAGAAGTTATTGCGATAAGAAAAACACTCAGGAGTTTATAAGGCAGCAGACTGTTGCAGAAGCGGGGGGGGGGGGGGGTGACATACTCCTGTAGTTTGCTGTATGTACTTCTGTGGTCCATAGTGTGGACATCTGGTGAAATTTTCAATCTTAAATAAAAAAAAAAAAAACATAATAATTCCCAGCTGTGTGCAAGGAACAGAAACCCTGACACATTTAATTCTTACACCGAATGTAATAAATGAGCCAGACAACTCTCAACTTAATGAAACAAATGGATGAGATGGCAAAAATGATAGAAGTACATACTAGACTTCTTCATTCATTGGTCTACAGTAAATTCAGTGATTTTTATATGAAGGTTAAAAATAAGTCATATGATCAAATAATAATAATAATAATATTAATAAACCTCACCCCCAAAAATAAATTAGTGCTGCAAATGGTCTTGCTATCCTTCCTAAAATGGTTTTAAAAATTTCCATTTCATTTAATTCTGCTGATTCTAAAGCATTCCATTTAACTTACCATATTTTTTTTTTCAGTTCAGTAATTCATACAAAGTACGTCTATCATAAATGGAAGTATACATTTCTGATACTGCAAATATGAAAGCAGCAATGGCACAAATAATGTTATGATTAAACAGAGCATTAATGTCATCATTCATTTTTACAACATACATATGCTCATATACACAATATTGTAAGTCCCTTGCTGTGTCACTCATATAAAATGCTGCACATTCAGAAGATATTGCCATATACATCACATTTTTTATCTGAGTTTTCCTGAAATATAATTACACTGACTCTTAATGCTTACAGTAGATGTCCCAGGTAACACACTGGCTGCAATTCACACACTTAATCATTCCCCCATTAGAAGTATACAGGTATTTCTTGTGCTACAACAAGTTTTCATTCTTCATTCCCTTTTATATATAAACTTGGGCTCATTACTTCCCATCTCCATTGTTATCAAAAAAACCTTA
This sequence comes from Protopterus annectens, assembly GCF_019279795.1. Lineage (NCBI taxonomy): Eukaryota > Metazoa > Chordata > Ceratodontiformes > Protopteridae > Protopterus > Protopterus annectens. Next base: position 1,471,859,918 of record NC_056741.1, read on the forward strand.
AGTTTTCCAGTTTTCTTCAGCAACAATTTTATGGCCATAATTTTTAACTCCTCTTGTTCTGTTTTCCATGTAACATCTGACTCAGTAAATATCTGCGTCAGTGACTTTTTCTGTCTCACTCAGGAAATCAGACAAGCCAGGTTTGCAATTCAACCAGCCAATTTGTCATATGATGAGCTATATGGCATAATGTATTTTGCCCTCTTTCACTCCTAATATATTTGGGCTACTCTTTAATGAAATGTTTTGTACACTTTTTTCAGCTATGACCTAGACAAATTTACAAAATATCCATTGACTTCAGGTTAGTGTGAAGATATGTCCACAGACTGTAATGTAACCATCCCGTGCATGTGTGCAAATGCAACCATTAAAATCTATGTATGCCTTTCCAAATTAACCCTAACCTGATATCACTGGTCATAAAGGTAAGCATGTTTTTGAATGAACTTTTTAATAAGTATTTGGCTTCTGCTCAAGTGTATGACTAGCTTTTTCTTAATGTATTATCGGTCATTTTGTTGAGACCTTTGGATTCTCAAGTTTTATATGCTGGATTACGGAAAATACAGAGGGAAAGTATATCACAGCACAGTAGACACCATATGCAGTGCTTCAGTTAAATTAAATGAATATTTCAAAACACCTTAAACAGCCTAATGATATGTCCTTTAAAGTGACTTAAGGATCATTTACATCAGAAATGAGGCATTTCAAGGTAGGTGTCCCTCAGAGTTTTTCCTTTAGGCCGCATATTTTTTTCACTGTTGATTAAAGACATAATACTTGACTTAAAATGTGATAAAGACCATTATGTATGTGGATAATTTAATATTTCTGAAAGAAATTTGAAGTTCAGAGATTCAGATGAAACTACATGTTTAATTTAATAAGCTCTGTAATTGGCTTGATAGTAATATGCAAATGGTAAACCCCAACAAAAGAAAATCAGTCCTGTTTAGAACTGCTTACAGGTTAAGTGAGAGTGATGCACTTAGGATTCTGAACCATCACAAACACTCAACAAACATGGTATAAATGTACAAATATTCTAGCACATGATGCCATATTAACATTCAGACAACATACTGAAATTAGTGTGGATAAAGTTCATATGCAGATTGTGTTCAATTATGAACTCACTAACCTGCTTATTGTGAAATCCATAACAGCCACTGAAATCAGTGAAAGAATCCAAGAGTTAGAATATACCATTGCTTTAAACTGACTACTTAACATAGTTATTCTCCAAATCTTGTCCAGTAAAATTTGTAGGCATATTTCCCTTTCATAACCTAGATGCCTTAAAATGGTGAGTCTTGTAGTTTCTTATTACCTTCCATAAAATACCACTTTAATATATTAATCAGTATTAGTAGTCTCTGTGTATATGAATGAGCAGAGCTCCTTCCCATGTACTTTAATCCTCAAATTCCTTAAAATGGATTCCTGCCCACCCCTAACTTTGTCATCAACTTTCTTCCTCTATTTTTTTTAAACATCCTTCATTAAATCAGCTCATTTTAAGTTACAAGAGGTCATGTGCACTGACAGAAAAGAAAGTGAGTCTTAATAACACTTTCCATATTTTTAACATTTTTAATTCTTTCCAACATTCCATAAATTGCTCAGTTCTTACCTTCCCTTAAACCTCAGTCTTCCTCCTTCTCCTGTGCATAATTCAGCATTTATTTTTTCCTACAAATTCCATTTATTTCTATGGAATTTACTCTGACCTTTTTCTAAAAATCTCATCTACAATTCATTTATTTCCTTAACAGTATTCGGTACTTCCATTACATTCAGTTTAGATTTTGATTTCTGTTTCCTCACAATTGCTTTTTTGGCCACCAATAGCACTAATCTTCCATCTCTCATGTCATATCTTCTACCACCCTTAAACGTACACTGTCCATTCCATATCACAGATTCACACCTAGGAGGAGGAGCTGTACTATGACATTGTACTCATCACTAATAGCTCTACTAATAATGCCCCCAAATTTTCTCGGTTTGCTCCATCACAAAGTCACAATTGTGATCTTTTCAAAGAGCTATCCTGTGTGACCTTTCAAGGTAAATATAACCCTCTCTTTCTCCATTTTGCTTAGATCCTCTTTCTACACAATCTGTCTACTCTATACGCCTGCCTACCCTGCTGCTCGCATTCTTGTATTCTCCACTCTGCTAGTAGCCAACTTAATAAGCAACCTAGAAGCACGAATCAACATGGAGATACTCTTTTTCAAAACTATATTTGCACTTTAGCAAGCTTCCTGAAGAAATAAGAAGCATCAAAAAATTAAGTGAATTCAAGAACAAACTACTCATATATGTTATCTCTAATACAAAATATCTCTGCTATAAAGGTGGCACCAGAATAACATTATATCTTAGTTCATCATCCTTATACAAAATCCATACATTAATAAAGTGGCATATCTCTTCTTCTCCTTACCTCCCTCATCTATTCCACCATCCTCAACACATTTGCTGCATACATTCTGCCCTGTATTGTTTTTGTCCCTCATTCTCACCTTCTCTATGTTATTTCCCAACCCCTTTTTCATAGTCAGTGGTTTTATATCGCACCTATGTTGTGTATGTATGTAAAAATATATGCATATATATATATATATATATATATATATATATATATATATATATGTGTGTGTGTGTGTGTGTGTGTGTGTGTGTGTGTGTGTGTGTGTGTGTGTGTGTTCAAAATGTATTGTTCCATTTTGTCCATGTACTTCTTTATAGTCTAAGCAATGGCTGCATAATGTAATAACTGTACTGTTATTTACCATGTTTTGAAAAATGTAGTAATTTTGTCTGTCCTGGTTTGTATCTCATGCTTTTGGACTGCTGCTCCTGAACCTCCAATGAAATAAGTCATAACACAGATGGATAACCTGCCTAGCAAAACATGAATAAAAACAAACTAAAATAAAATAGACTTTTTTCGGCCATATGTTCCAAGATTTGCAACAATATCCTTATCTGTCTCACAATAATTTTCATTCCATCTCAGCTTATTCCAGGAATATATAACAGAACTATTCACAGCATTAAAGATGTCACCATTTCCATCTCTCCTTTATCTTCAACAACAATTCCCTCTTGTATTGTCATCCCTTCTTATTCTCTAACCTTTCACTCTCTGTCTCTCACGTTGTCATATAACACCATGCTCAGCTTGTGGTTCTTTAAATTGCTCTAACAATTTATTTCAAACTCCTGCACATAAACTGACTGTACTTTTATCATTTTAATCTCAGTGTGCTTTTTTTTTACTTTTTTTTTTTATATTTTATTCTGACCTGCCCTTTCTCACTTCTAATGTTGAAACTCCTTTCATTAAAGCCTTCGTTCAGTCTTACGTTATTAAGTAAGTAATGCCAGTATAGTTACCCATTAACGTATCCACAATTATACTTATTAAACCTGGTTCAGTCTTAATGTTACTTCCCTGTAACCTCTACCAACTGGCAGTCATGGCGCTTTAGTGCTAACTTTGCATGTTTGCTACCCACATCTTCCCTCATGGCAAATTGATTCGCACCATGGCAAGTGAATGCCGCTGCAGTAACTTCATAATTTAATTAAGAGATCACACATTCTGCTATGCAAAATATTAAGTGCCTTATTACAAATATGTTGTTGGTTGCCTTTCCTAGCTAAGAGGTAACTGTGTGCTGGGTGTCCTACCTACTAAGTTCATCTCTTGTCTGTTTCTCTGTTGTCCATCTAAAATGGTTGCAAGCAGTTTCCTGCTTCATATAGCTTGTCTCTGATAATCCTTTCTGAACCACTCATGCTGTTCACACTTCCAGTATGTACTACATTTGTCGATTAATATTAGATTTATATTTATTTTTAACATGTTGTCTTGATTATAGATGGAGTCCAAAAGGATTTATCCATTTAGCAAATACAGAAGAAAAATCCAAAAATATGAAGTGCATCTTGTACAAAGAGTTAATGGATGACAAACCATTCTGCAATTTCAGCTAATCCCAGATGTAGCTACAGTAAGGCGATTGCCTTTCGGTAGCAAAAAGATAAGGACAGGTACTGAGTCCAGTATGCTAAATTTAAAGTCCAAAGTCTCGTACAGTTATGGAGTTTTCTAGAAAAAAATATTTCAAGTCTGAGTCATAACCACAGGCACAAGACTTCAAGTTACCTATAAGCACATCCTACTGTCTCTGTGTTATTTCGTATCTCCTGTCATAGAATGTTATTTTATTTGTCCTTTAGGTTGTTATTGAACATAACAAGCCAATTACTTTTACTAGTTAATGCAATAAAGTTGTAGTGATGGCAGTGCATTTAAAAGGAATGCATTATACTCCCTGCCAGAACTTTTAACCATCCCTATTTTGGAGGAACTTCACATTTTCAGACTTGATTTACCCTTCATACCATTTTCTGAATCCCTTCATTACACATTTTTTGAAGTTGTCTAGTACAGAGAAAACCACACTACATGACCAACATAGTAGTGGTACTTACAATTAAAAAGTTAGGACATGAATCTTACGTCTTCCTTTTGCAGAAGCAAAAAAATGCCATTATGTGCTAGAATTTTCCAATACAGTTCATTAAAGTCTATAGAGTTTATACCATCTCTTGGATTTTTGCCATCATTTTTGTCATACTCTGTTTTTTTTTAATTTGTTTCTGAGTACCACCTACTTTTCAAGGGCCTTTTTGTTCCACTTCTCAATTTCTTTAGATTGATGGGTATGTTTCCTGAATAAACTTTCCTGCAGTGCCTTTTTAACACTCTCTTAGCAGGAATGAAACTAGATATATTTGTTTAGAAATCAGTCTGCAAATAATGTATACCACAATATTAAAGGTGAACACAAGGTCTCCAGCTGCTGTACCCACTCGATAAAAATACACAGATATCTTTCAGCAGATCTCACCATTGAAATGTCATCTATGCAAATTCTAAATAATAAACACGTTACCACAGAATTACATGTCTGCTCCATTGTATGGCATCTAAGACACCAGAAATAAAACCTAGAAGGCCTTAAGATAAAAATTATTATAGTTATACTGTCAAACACTGGTGTCTTAATGCTTCATAAGAAAAACCTCCAAAAGCAGTCATGTTTACCATTACTGAAGTAACACAATACAGTATATAATGAATGTCAATTTAAATTACTATGATCGCAGTTTAGGACAAACAAGCTTAGGGTGGGAGAGTGCACTATTGTAATGCCATTATTAAAAAAAAAATCATGCAGTGTTTTTATCTGATTTTGATATAGTAAGTTCTGATAGTATTTGTTTTTGAAAACTGTCATAGCTTTCATTTTACTATCCTACCATAGTAACTGCAGTGCTTGTAATTAAGCACTGCCTTAAAATGATGTATTGCATTAAATATGCAGACATTAATAAGCTGTCCAGAATATATTAATGCTAGAAGAATGTTAATATGATGCTTTTTCTAGGCTACATAATATCATTGCTTTAAATCAGTCTAGATGTATTGAACACAGCATGATGCCACTCAGTGCAATTCGTTTACTTATTTTTATTATATACAGTAATCTCATTTCCAGCATAACTTCAGCACACTTTCTATAAAAGAGAGCATACTAAGAAAACAAAAGAATGAACTGGGATGTGTTCATTCCTTCTTTTTAAATCATATAGCAGTGATACAGTCAGTATTACACCCTCAGTTTTCATTAAGCATCTAAATTACTGTTGTTTCTACTTCATAACTTAAATGAAATAATATGTATAAATAGTGTATTATTATGATCACAAACTGTAATACTCCAACTACTGATGTTTAATGACTTGAAACTGATAAAGCTACAGGCATTTGACTGCTGTGAATGTAATAGAATTACTGTTAAGCTGGCAATTTCCTGCAAAATACATTCTTCTGAATCTCCAAGGCTTATCTTTGAACTTTTTATGATTTCAGGTAAATGCTATGTGGATTTTTGAAATTATAAGCACAAATGGTTCTTTGTTTTAAGACTGTTTTGAAATAGTTGTGTTTCCAGACCTGGTTCAGATAATCTTACTGCCTGCAATAAAAAGAAAAAACAGTGATGTTATCTGGGAGAGAAAAATAAGAACTTGTGTTTTGCTAGGTGGTCATACTGTATAGTGATTGGGAGCTGCAGCAGAAAAATGCAGAAATTGTAGCAGAAGAAAATAAGTCAAAGGTTGTTGGTCGGTTACATTATCAGGCTTACGGTAAGCACACCTCATTAAAATTGGGGAAATGCTCATAACAGGTTACCTCATTCTCAAATATCATCAGGGCTACCTTGAGAAGTATCATGTGTGTCTAAGGGAGTCAGTTGGAAGCTGAAGGACAAAGACAGCCAATGGGTAAACCTATGTTTGAGACTGAGATGTTGCCTGGATGTATCAAGTATGAATGTAAGATAATCCCACACATTCCCTGTACTCATCTGTGTGCATCTATGTTGAATATGACTGAAATCATATACCATTTTACTGTAGTGAAACCTTAGTCAGTAACAAACAATTGAAACTCACTGAACATGAGCTGTATGCTGTTGTCAGTGTGCGTGTCTATATTTTTGGTGTAGTCAGAATAATCTGGAACTGAACACTCTTGAAACTCTGGAGATGACAGTGGACTTTAGGAGTGGTACTACAATATTAACCTCCTCATTTTATTTAATACTGCTGTGTCAGTTGTGGAATTCTTCAAGTTTTTGGGATCTATAATCTCCCGCCGGGACTTGAAGTGGGAGACCAGTGTAGGGTCCATCATAAAAAAGGCACAGCAGAGAATGTTTTTTTCTGTGACAGCTGAGGAAGTTCAACCTCCCACAGGAACTGTTGATGCAGTTCTATACAGCAGTCATTGAGTCTGTTCTCAGCTCATCCATAACAATGTGGTTTGGATCTCTGTCTAATCATGACAAAAATAGGTTGCATCGAATACTCAGGTCTGCAAAAAATATCATAGGTGCTACTTTGCCCTCCTTACAGTATCTGCACTATTCCAAAGTCATGAAAATGTCAGGGTAGATCATCACCAACCCTTCACAACCAGGCCACCATCTTTTTGAACTATTACCATCAGCCAGGCGTTCTGGATAAATATGCACCAAACAAGCAGATATAAGAACAGTTTTTTTTCCACAGGCCATCAAGTTCATAAACAGTTAACTCAGCGTATTTAGGTTGGGGTATTCTTTTTCCCAAGCCTCCGAGGATTCTGCAGTATTGTTTACATATTGTTAATACTTGTTTCTTTCAGAGTTTATTTCAGTATTTCTTGCACTGAGTTGCACTTTGCATCTTGTATGTATATGTATATTTACTTTTTTCTGTCTTGTTCTTAATAGTTGGATATATGTCATTTATGTAATTCATACCTAGAGAGTCAGTGAAACTGGAGTCAAATTCCTTGTATGCATGCATACTTGGCTAATAAATGTGATTCTTATTCTAATTCTGATGTGTGTGTGTATATATATATATATATATATATATATATATATATATATATATATATATATATATATATGTGCACACACACACACATATGTGTGTGTATGTATTCATATTTTATATGTGTGTGTGTGTGTGTGTGTGTGTGTGTGTGTGTGTGTGTGTGTGTGTGTGTGTGTGTATGTGTGTATCTGTATGTATAAATTAATATTATATGTGTGTGTATATATATATATATATATATATATATATATATATATATATATACATACACACACACACACACATATATATATATATATATATATATATATATATATATATATATATATATATATATATATTTATATAGGTCTACTTCTAAATCCTGAAATCCCACAAGACCAAACATTTTCATGAGACGAAAATAACGAATGCTTCAAATCACAAATGGACGATTTTTCACAGGGCAAGTAAATACTTGCCCAAAACTTCAGGGAACCACACCAGACTATGTAAAACCCACCTAGGTGGAGGGCTATGCCTTCCACATACCCCTAACTCCAGGATCACACTACAGTGGAGAAAAAGGCATATTTCCTCACATTGTGTAAATGTTTACTTGCCCTGTGAAAAAGTAATTTGAGATTTCAACCTTTTGTTATTTCATCTTGTGAAAATACCATTCGGTCTTGTGGGCTTTCAGGATTTAGAAGAAGACCCATACGTATATATATATATATATATATATATATATATATATATACACGTGTGTGTGTGTGTGTGTGTGTGTGTGTGTGTGTGTGTGTGTGTGTGTGTGTGTGTGTGTGTGTGTGTGTGTGTGTGTGTGTGTGTGTGTGTGTGTGTGTGTGTGTGTGTGTATGTGTGTCTCTCTCTCTCTATATATATATATACATATATATATATATATATATATATATATATATATATATATATATATGTGTGGGTCTACTTTCATTCACTGAACGCTGAAAGCTCAAATCACTGAAAACGCATTTCACTGAATCCCATTTCACTGAATGTAGTACTGTTGGGCAAATAAAATGTATATGCCCTTTTCCCCACTGTAGTGCGATCATGGAATTAGTATATATAGTTAGGGGAGGTGTGGAGGGCACAGCCTCCCACTTTGAGGGGTGTAGGGGGCCCACCTACTTAGCTTTTATATTTCATTTCAGTGAAAGCTAAAAATATAAAACCAAACGTAGGTGGGGGGCTATCCCCCCCCCCAAGTATGGGGGACTTTGCCTCTCACACCCCTCCTTAACTATATATATTCTAACTCCAGGATTGTACTACAGTGGGGAAAAGAGTATATACGTTTTACTTGCCCAACAGTACTTAAATTCAGTGAAATGAGTTTTCAGTGAAACTGTAGAGTCATTTACGGACCTGGGTATATGGGTAGCTTCAGCTATGAGTTTTTCTAATCAAATCACCCTATTGCCTAATGATAGTTATAGAACTATAGGTTGTATAAAAATATTTATAAAGTCTAGGATATCAAACATAATGAAGTTGTTGTTTGTTAGTTACATTAGACCCAAACTTGAGTATGGAATAACAATATGGAAACCCTACAGGAAAACAAGCATGAATAAACTGGAAAGAGTACAGCAGAAATATACTAAGGGCATCCATGGATGTGAAAATCTAAGTTATTATGAAAGACTAAAATATCTGAACTTGTACAGTGTCTCTTACAGATATTTAAGAAGAGATCTTATTCAGGTATATAGGGCATTTAGGGACAATTACCTCTGGGAATGTTTGGAGTTATCAAAAAGTACTAGAGAATTGTCAGATAACCTATGTAGAAGATTCTATAGAAATGAGAAGTGTACTAATTGGTTCTCTGACAGAGTAGCTGATGCTTGGAACAGACTACTAAATTACATTAAAGCAAGTACTAGTTTAGATATGTTTAAGAACAGCCTGTACATTTATTATGGGAACAAGTGTTTTGGCATATTGGCAAGCTAGAAGGGCTTTAATGCCCATGCTTGAAACATTTGTATGTATGTATGTATATATATGTATATATATATATATATATATATATATATATATATATATATATATATATATATAGAGGACCGGCCTTTGATCAACTGGTGCCCTAGTCAAAAGGTCTCCACAGCGCCCCCCATCACCACCCTATGCCCCCATTCTAGTCTATCTACAACATCCAGATTACTATATAAGTGCCCCTGCTAGAGCGGCACCCTAGGCAGACACCTAGTTGGCCTATGCCTAAGGCCGGCTATGTGTATGTATGTGTGTGTATATATATATATATATATATATATATATATATATATATATATATATATATATATATGTGTGGGGGGGTTGTGGGTGTGTGCTTGTGGTTGCCAGGTAATTGAGCAGTAGGCCAGTAGCCACATAGCCATTACCTCTCAATGTACATATATATGGTCTGTCAGTTAGTGTTATAGATGGTTCACATTTCATTAATTATAGCACTGTACTTGATTTTTCACTTCCATCATCTTTGTGTGGCTGTACACTTACTATATTTCTTAGTGAGTATAAGAGCAGAGCCACCAGGTTGGGAAGCTTGTAGGCAGAACACCACTACCCCAGCCTCATGTAAAATATTTGTGTTTCCTGGCTGTGAAAGTTGATACCTTAGTGAATTAACATTGTGCAATTGCTATTTGTTTATTGAAAACTGGATGTTCTAAGTCTATGCTACAGTTTCATTATAGCTTCAGTGGTGTATTTACCACAGGAACTGAAGTTCCCCATTAGCATCTGCTTCTCAGCAAAAGATGAATAACTTAAATTCCTTAGCTCTTTGTACAAGTTATGGTGTGAGGGTAAAGAAACGTATTTAAAATGTGGCACATTTTTTCCTTTTTCTTATTTCAGACTGTTGACACATTTATTCTGTAGTTAAGTTTTGTAAAATATATAACAGACAACTGCACTATTCAATTACATGTATAAGATGTTCTAGTAGTGACAGTGGCATTATTTGTATTTATTTTATGTAATAAGTAGATAAAATATGTTGGAAATATTTGTGCTTTGAAGGATTTGTGTGAGAAAATGCAGCTTCACAGGAAACAAGCAATTAATTGCATGTTAATGGCAAGGGATGTCATTAAACTGGATCAAAGAAACCATGAGCCTAGAACAGAGAAAGGGGACTGATGCAGGCAGTTAACAGATGTATGTGAAATCTCTTGTTTACCTCTTAGTATGGAAAAAACTGTTTTTGGTTATATTTCCTGTCTTTTGGGAAATAGAAAAAGCTAGAATATGTACATATGAATTGAAACCACTGAAAAGTTAGCCAGTCTTGCTTGGATGACAATGGTGTCTCTATCTAAGTACATCTACCTATTTTAGTAACCTAGCAGTTAGGCTTCAGTATTTGTCCTAGTTAGAATCAGATATGTTATTTGGTGATCATTAGATTTTCGTGTAAATATTTTGTCTTGTACCACTGATTGTTATTTTTCTTTTCTGTGTGCAACTCTCTTGACCTCAGCATAGGAAGGCTGTTTCATTACTACTTTAAGTCCATTTATAAGTAAAGCTTTTAATTGTTCACTTTTTATGATAATGTGATTGGTATTTTATTTATTTATTTAGTTATATATCATTTATGTTTGGGGTTGGCATTATTAAGAACTGCAATTTGGCAAGCTGTGGTATGCCTCTCCAACATTAGACTACTCTCCAAATTATAGTTTTGTGTTTATTATTATTTTTATAGTGAATTATTGGAGAACTCTTCCAGTCTTTCCTGGGAATTGTGTGTGTGTGTGTGTGTGTGTGTGTGTGTGTGTGTGTGTGTGTGTGTGTGTGTGTGTGTGTGTGTGTGTGTGTGTGTACAAAGAGGAAGAGAGAGACATGAAGATAGAAAAGTCACAGGAAGAACGACAGAGAAAAATCCACATATTGACTCTATTACTAATACCTTGTCTTCATGGGGTACACAAGTGCATCCTGTCTGTAGAATATGCAAAAATATGCTGTGATTCTCAGTAGTTCTAGTATGAGTTTCTAGCTTCTATCTGAATATAATATAGTGTGCAGTCAAGAACTATGTTGTTGCACCTGTTTACATTTGCTCTAATTCGTATTGCTACTCTTAGAAGTATTTACGTTCCATACTGCTTAGAGGTGCTTAAAATTATTCTTAATGACTTATCAGATCTCCTGTCTTCCTTTTTATATTGCATTTTTGTCAATATTTACATGATGTGTTGATAAATAAATTAGTCTTTGAGTTCCCACTGAGCTACATTGAGTACAGCTGTTTTTATATATCATTTTTCACATGCTACATGACATTACCAACTCCTACATCACCTTGATATGGCATTGTTTTGTTAGCTTAATGTGTAAACTGTTTTCTGGTGTTTGCATTAATGCTATTCAGTTGAAGCATAGGCAAATGGGAGAAGTACAAAAACTGAGTAAGTAACCGACTGCAGTACATAAATAGGAACAAAAGGGAAACATAGCAGAAATTAGAACTTGCAGCAACACTGGACAAGATATAGCAATCATTTTGTTGATGACAGTTTCCACTGCTCATTTCTTATTAACATAACTTCATCAGTAAGTACTGGTAAATATACTTAAAGACTAATCCCCTCTGGAAATTGAGAGCCCCTCCAGTCTGATATCTAGTATGCTGTGTCAAGTAAGCTGGTTGGGGGTAAACAAACATGACATTAATGCACTAAGGATTGTAGAGGTACATGGTCAATCTGCTGATATAACAGCATCATGCAGAGTTATAACTAACTATGTGTTCCCTTAAGCAAAACTCTTCTTCTTTCTGCTGCTCCCATTAGGGGTCACCACAGCGGATCATCTGTTTCCATTTCTTCCTGTCCTCTGCATCTTGCTCTGTCACACCGACCACCTATATGTCCTCTCTCACCACATCCATAAACCTTATCTTAGGCCTTCCTCTTTTCCTATTACCTGGCAGCTTCATCCTTAGCATCATTTTCCCAATATACTCTGCATTCCTCCTCAGCACATGTCCAAACCAATGTAATCTTGCCTCTCTGGCTTTGTCTCCAAACCTTCCAACCTGGGCTGACCCTCTAATATACTTATTCCTAATCCTGTCCACCCTCGTCACACCCAGTGCAAATCTTAACATCTTTAACTCTGCCACATCCAGCTCTGACTCATGCCTTTTTGTCATTGCCACTGTCTCCAACCCATATAACATAGCTGGTCTCACTACCCTCTTGTAGACCTTCCCTTTCACTCTTACTGGTACTCGTCTGTCACAAATCACTCCTGACACTCTTCTCCACCGACTCCATCATGTCTGTACTCTCTTCTTCACCTCTCTTCCACACTCACCATTACTCTGAACTGTTGATCCCAATTATTTAAACTCATCCACCTTCACCACATCTACTCCCTGCATCCGCACCATTTCTCTATCCTCCCTCTCATTCACACACATATATTCTGTTTTAGTCCTGCTGACTTTCATTCTTCTTCTCTCTAGAGCATATCTCCACCTCTCCAGTGTCTCCTCCACCTGTTCCCTATTCTCACTACAGATCATAATGTCATCTGCAAAAGTCATAGTCCACAGGGACTCCTGTCTGATCTCGTCTGTCAACCTGTCCATCACCATTGCAAATAAGAAAGGGCTCAGAGCTGATCCTTGATGTAATCCCACCTCCACCTTAAACACATCCATCACTCCCACCGCAGACCTCACCGCTTGTCATACTACCCTCGTACATACCCTGTACCACTCTTACATAATTTATTTTTTTTTTTTATTTATTTTACATTTGTTGACCGGGCTAGTCTGGCTGGATACGTGTCCATTTTCAGCAGAGGCCCGAGGAGAAAAGCTCCACTATATACTAGTAAAAACATTCAAACAGGACAATAAAAGAAACAAAAGAAACAAAAATTATAAGAATGTAAAGAACAAATTCAATGTAGTGTAGTTACATTTACAGTAGCACGTTAAGATAGGTAAACAAAACAAAGGAGAAATACAGAAGGGATCCATGATCCCATATTTGTTCATAACAACTATAAGAATCAAAAATATTTACAATATTAAGAATTATGATAAACAATTAGTGCCTGGGCACTAGTTCTAGGAAACAGAAATTGCACAGCAGGGATGATTAATAGGTTTAAAAACAAGGTGAGATGACATGTTGCAGTAATATATCTAATAAAAGGAGAAAGCGACCTTGTAGAGAAAAAAGAAAGTCCATTTGAGAGATAGGCGAGCTGCAGAGGTTTAGTATTGAGAGAAGAAGGAGAAGTAATGAAGAGAAGTATAAAGAAAGTTAGATGGGAGGTCAGTCTGGATTCAAGCAAGGGCATAGCCAGTGGGATTTGAGATAGTATCTTAGTTGTTTCTTGAAAAGTTGTGATGAGCCCAAAGTAGTCAATTCTGTGGGGAGTTTATTCCACTATGGGCCAATAGTATTGGTGAACAAAGAGTCGCCTGCCTTATTGTGTAACTTGAGAGTGGCTACTAGCAGTTTGTTTGCAGAGCGAAGGGAAGAGAGATTCTTGTAGGGGGCCACAAGGTTATTGAGTATGGGTGTATTAGTAGGGTAATGGAGAATTTTATATGTGATGACTAATTGATGTAATAGAATAAGATGTTGAAGTTCAAGCCAATCAAGCATTTTGAGATTAACACAATGATGTGTGCGAAATGGGAAACCTGTAGCAAACCTAGCAATGCTGTGGTAGGCCGTGGCAAGTTTCTGAAGGTTAGATTTAGAGAGGTTGATAAAAGTTGGGGAGGCATATAGTAATGTGGAGATGAGATGAGTTTGGGCTAGGGACACTTTAGCAGTTGTTGTTAGAAAGGGCTTAAGTCTGTAGAGGGCTCCTATCTTTTTATTAACAGTTTTGATAGTAAGGTCAATATGGGCGTCAAAGTTCAGTTGATTATCTATTGTTACACCTAGTAGTTTAGTGGATAAATCAGGTGAGATGATAGTACCGTTGGTAGATGTAATAGAAAAGGCGAGAGGGACTGACTTAAGGGTAGGAGAGAATATGAGTAATTTGTTTTTTTTGGGATTAAGGAGGAGACCGATATGTTGGAACCAGTTTTCTGCTGCTGTGAAGACTTTTTGGGTGGAGGAATAAAGTTCAGCTGGAGATGCTGCAGAACAGACGAGAGTTGAATCATCTGCATACTGAAATGCATCTGCATACTGAGAGAGAGCAAGAGAGAGAGAGAGAGAGTATACAGAGAAAGAGGTTGGCGAAGAAGAATTGGGATTGTCAGAGAGATGAAGAAAGTAGACAGGAGTATAAGGAGATGAGGTGCATTGTGTTCTCTGACACTCCCGACTTCCTCATACAATACCACAGCTCCTCTCTAGGCACCCTGTCATATGCTTTCTCTAAGTCCACAAAGACACAATGCAACTCCTTCTGACCTTCTCTGTACTTCTCCATCAACACTCTCAGAGCAAACATCGCATCTGTAGTGCTATTTCCTGGCATGAAAGCATACTGCTGATCACTAATCATCACCTCCCTTCTTAACCTAGCTTCCACTACTCTTTCCCATAACTTCATGCTGTGACTGATCAATTTAATCCTTCTGTAGTTACTACAGCTCTGCACATCACCCTTATTCTTAAAAGTCAGTAGCAAAACACTTTTTCTCCATTCCTCAGGCATCCTCTCACTTTCCAAGATTTCATTAAACAATCTAGTTAAAAACTCCACTGCCATTTTACCTAAACACCTCCATGCTTCCACAGGTATGTCATCTGGACCAACAGCCTTTCCATTCTTCATCCTCTTCATAGCTATCCTTACTTCCTCTTTGCTAATCCACTGCACTGCATGATTCACTATCCGCACATCATCCAACCTTCATTCCCTCTTTCTCTCTTCATTCATCAGCCCCTCAAAGTACTCTTTCCATCTGCTCAAGACACTCTCCTCGCTTGTGAGTAAGTTTCCCTCATTATCCTATATCACCCTTGCCTGCTGCACATCTTTAATAGCTCGGTCCCTCTGTCTAGCCAATCGGTGCAGGTCCTTTTCTCCCTCCTTAGTGTCCAACCTTTCATACAACTCTTCATACGCCTTATCCTTCGACACCTCTCTCTTTGTCATGCACCTCATCTCCTTATACTCCTGTCTACTTTCTTCATCTCTCTGACAATCCCACTTCTTCTTCGCCAACCTCTTTCTCTGTATACTCTCTCTCTCTCTCTCTATATATATATATACATATATATATATATATATATATATATATACATATATATATATATATATATATATATATATATATATATATATATATATATATATATATCTAGTATGTTGTGTCAAGTAAGTTGGTTGGGGGTAAACAAACATGACAGTAATGCACTAAGGATTGTAGAGGTACATGGTCAATCTGCTGATATAACAGCATCATGCAGAGGTATAACTAACTATGTGTTCCCTTAAGCAAAACTCTATTTCAGTGAAAAAAGTACATGAACTGGAAAGACTCCATAGGATCTAAAACTAAATGAGTGCTTTATGAAAAACACATGGTCATTCTGCTTATATTTGTGTCATTTTGTCACTTTGTTTTCTTAAACTTGTGATTCTGGGTTGTGGTATCCCACAATCCTACTGGAAGTGGGAAGTGTTATGCTATCGGTTATGCACATTTCATGATGATTAGTGTCCAGATTTTTGGTCAGATGTGCCTACATTTCATGAGTCATTGTCCATATTTTTAAAGTAAGTGGGTTGAGAAGTTTTCCTTTAAACCAATGAGTTCAGTTTTGCTCCTAAGACATAAGACCACTAAGATCAGTTCCTTTTCAGCTGATTCTCACAATTTAATCATGTTCAAGAGCTATGCTATTAAGTCAGACTGCTGTAAAATGTTTAATAATGCCTTCCTTCTTGATGTTCTGGTCAATTTGGAAGATTTGTTGAACATAACAAGAAGTCTCCAGCACAAATCTACAGATGACAGTGAGGCATGTTGTAGAAAGAAACAGACATATGTGCGACACCACAACAAGTACGCTTGTAAAATTAATTCTTCATTCCTCTCAACTGTCCCTGATTTTACAGAATTCTCCAGATTTTACCTTGTATTTTTAGTCTGTTCTTTATAAAATGTGTGTTTTTCAGGGCAAATCATCAAGTGCTGCATTCACTGATTAGGCAGACATTTGAGTTTTAAAACTTTATATCCTACAGGAAATGCATGTAAAGATTGTTGTTCTAGCAACTTCCTAAATGTAGTATCTTAACTTTGCCTATATTTTTAGGCTCTTGTGCCCTATTATATTTTGCCTTTGTCCTAATTCTTCAGCTAGAATGATAAAGGTGAGATGTGCTCAGTTGCCCTGTGTGGTTCTGACAGTAACAAACTCAATTATCCTCAGATTTGCTTCATGTTTTGGTCTGTTCCTGGCAAAATGTGTAGTTTTCTTCCAAATATGGATTGTAGTCAGTAATAGCAGACATGAGTTTCAGATTCTGTATCCTTCAGAAAATGCTTGCAAATGCAAAACATGATATTCTATCAACGTTCTAAGTATATAAGAAAACTATTTAAAATTTGTCTTTGTGTGTGTGTGTGTGTGTGTGTGTGTGTGTGTGTGTGTGTGTGTGTGTGTGTGTGTGTGTGTGTGTGTGTGAGTGAGTGTATGTGTGTATATTATGCTAAATTTAACTTACCAGTAGCAGTGTGTATGTGTGTGTGTGTCTATGTTTGTGAAAAAATAATATTATTTAGTCTGATGATGCACGCAATATTTGTGTTTACATAGATAACACGTCTCGGAACCAGCAAAAACAACAGCTAACAAGTAATTATTTTTCAAAAATAAGTCAGAAATATGTCCCAGAGCATCTAAACCCCGAGACCTTCTTGGAGTCTGATAAACCCATGCTCCCAGCTGTATAAGAGGATTTTTACACAGGCTTGCTGGTGGTGGGTCCCATTTCCAAACCTCTCTCTTAGGCCACACCTAATTTAAAAATGGCACAGCTGTACACAGAATGTTGCTATAGCTTGCCTGGTGGGAGAGGGGGTTGACGACATTAAGGTCATTGTTTCTTTAACTTTCCTTGCAATCATAGCTCAGAGATTTTCAGAGCTGATATAGTGTCTCAGAGCATGATGCAGAAATGCATTTCTGTGATCAATATTTTTCCACTTTACAATGACATACATAAGTGGCTACCTTTCAGCTACAGGGATAAGTATGCATGTTATGTATATAATATGTATGCTATGTATGTGTGTCTGACTGTATCAAGTTAATATAGGTCACTTTCACATTTTGTTCATCCACTTTTAACTCAATCTGACATCAGAGGGGCACACATAAGATGGCTGTCTCTTAGAGACAGGTATGTTGAGATATGCTGTGCAACTGTATGACAGCAATAGCTTGAAAAATATAATTGTGGCCATTTTTTCATTCACTTTAATCCTAATCTAATACAAGAAGGATCCATAGAAACTGACTATGACTTTTTGGATAAGGGGCAGGCTATATTTCCAGGTATGTGTTATATATCCACATAAGCATTTGTCTTCTCTGTTTATTGGAAAGTACTGATTTTGTCAGCTTTGAACAGTAAGCCTTGGACACAACTTATTTCTTTCTTGAAAGAAAATAAGACTGGATTTCTTTCCTTAGTCAAGATTTTTGTTCAGGCCATCAATGGATGAAAAGGTTTGGGAAAGGCACTAAAATGCATCTCATAGGGTATGTAGATTCCCATGGCATCTGGGGCCCTAGCCACCTTTAGACCCCCAGAATTCTTGGCCAGCCATGCTGGTTAGCTTAAAACAAAGTGTGGAAACAGGCAGTGTTGGGAACTTGTGGGGGGGGGGGGTTAACCATTAAGTTTGTATGAATTTTTCAAAGTTTCATATGTGCATTTCTAAATATGCAGAACATGAACAGAAGATGAGGGGTGATTGAACCAAGAAATGGGACTTCGTGGTACTGAATGAGTACTGATAGTGGTCGGTCAGCAGTAACTCTCCATCAGTATCTGTTCTAGATTCACCACTGGTTTGTTGGTTTTGCTGGTAGTATATTGTAGACTGACTTTATATATATGGCCACATGATTACAAAAGGGCAGTAGTTTTACTTTTGTGATTGCTTTTGTTTCTTTGCTTTTGAGAGTAAATGGTTTGTGTAGGCAAGGTTGTGGGATTGACCATGTGACTGTCAGTAATTGTTTTCAAACACCAGTCGGTACACACACACACACACACACACACACACACACACACACACACACGCACACACGCACACACGCACACACACACACACACACACACACACACACACACACACACACACACACACACACACACACACACACACACATACACACACACACTCACTCTATGGCTGAAGGCCACTTTGCTGCAGTCCCTTAGTGAATTCATTTACTCAATTCTAGACCAGTGCTGTATTTGGAAAAAAACTGATGCATGACACATATTTAAACTACATGGCTCCTCTAATAATGATCTGTGTTGGAATGGGAGGGGTGCCCATTATTTTGGTGAGCACTTTGGTGGGGGTGTAAGTTGGTAGATGTCCATGAAGGGGTTATGCCATCTGCCACTTTTACACCCTTCTCAACATTACTGCTTTAGTAGGAGCACACCAAAATACCAGAAGGCAGACAACAAAGTTGCTTTTTTTGATTTCTTCATTTTCAGAAAAATCTGTATCAAGTATCTTGTTGACCCCTCTGGGTATCAGCAAATGACTGGCTGACAAGCCAACTACAATACAAAATCTCAGGACACTAGGCCCTAAACATCTGGAAAGCCAGAAGATGCAGAATGGATAAGACTTCTCTCCTCTCAGTGAAGCAGATTTAAAATAGAAAACTGTTATCTGTAAAGATGGATTTGCAAAACACTGAAAGCAATTCCACCTTTATAGAACAAACACTTGATCAGACATTCATCTGAAACTGTAGTTGCACGAAACTGAAACCCCATACACCACAGTGTTGGGGCTGGGCCTACCACATCCCATGTTGCTTATTACGGTCACCTCCTGGGTCACTATTACATATTAAAAAAATCAAGTATTTTTTACTTTCAGATAAAAACTTATTTGCCTTTCTCAATTGTTGGACAAATGTAAAAAAAAAAGTATTTTTTAATCACAGTGCCCAAATTTCATTTGAGAACCCATTGTTTCTCATAAAGGAACTACTCTCCTGCATCAAAGGTTCAGACATTGAAAATCATTGTGTAAAACTGAAAGCTTTCTTGGACTCGGTTAAAACAACTGGTAGGTTTCATCTTGAACTAATGGCAATGTGTCTGTTGGAACTACTTCAATACATGTTATATGAAGGTCTGTGAAGATGTGTTTTTGTTTGGTTCTAAGAGATAAGCAGGCATTTATCAGGCTACATAAAATCCTTCCACTAAGACTTTGTGTGAGTTTGTTAACCTCTTTACTATGGTGTACATCCTGCCCTAGTTAGTTAAAGGAATGTGTCTTCACAATCCGACTGTTTTGAACTGTCTTTGCAATTTATCAGCTGGTAGGTCCGTATTATATCATGTTTCAGGTAAGCTTAATATACCTAGTCCTCCGAACAGTTGATAAACTCTAATAATTTGTAAAGTTATTATTATTATTACTATTATTATTATTATTATTATTATAGCTTTTATGGTCACAAGTACGGGTGGTTTGCAATGTTCTGTCTTCATCTGTTTCTTCTTAGTACCTGTCACAATATTGAGTAGCAGGCATTCATATCCCTACTTTATATTGGATTTCTTCTGCACTGCCTTCAGGATATTTCTGATTAATCAGAAGCTGAAGATACCATAGCATGCATAAGTTTTAATCTTATAAACCAGTGATTAGCAAAATAAATAAATATTTCCCTACTGCTGAATATCTTTAAGTATAACCTTCAAGTCTGTAAAATCCTTACCTTGCAATATAGTGTGTTATCTTCATTGTTTTTTTTGTTTGTTTTGTTTTGTTTTCAATATCTTTGACTGCTCAGAGGGTTACACATCATGACATTTTGATGAATTAATATTTTTTAACTCATGAAACAGTCACTAGCATAGCAAAATATCCACACCATTGTCAACATGTATATTTCAGTTTTGTGAACCCTACACACTATGATGTGCTTTGAAAAGTCCAATAATTATATGAGCAGCACTGATAAAAAGACATCTGTCAGTCAGAACACAGACACCCACACACTGAGGCCATTTTAACTGATTACTCCTGCTGAATTCCAAATTTTGTATTGATCTGCATTTTAAGTCATTTAAATACAATTACAATATTAAAACTGAATATATTAGCTAGAGTGGGCAGAGAAAAACATTAATCTACTGTCACAGCTGCATTTCTAAAAATACTTCTGGCATTCATTTTATAACAGAAAGAATATTTTAAAAGGAACTAAAAGGACCCTGTTTATTTATGTACCATACTGGTTGCTGTAGGCACTGGTTAATCATTTTCTGAATTTTGTTAGTTTTGTATTATATCATAACTTGCTAGTACAGTCAAAAAACAGGTTCCTTTATAAGATATAACATTATCAGTGTGATATTTATGATTATTATTTAGTGGTAGTACAAATTACATTTTTGTAGTGTTACTTATACCAGGATGTATTCATTTGTTCATTTATTCTTTGATATCTAGTTTATCATTTTCACTGTCAAGGGGCATCAATTCCTACCTAAAGCAGCAGTAGGGTAGAGCAGAGAGAAACTTGTAGGTAAGTTCACTGAGGTATGCATACTAACTCTTAACACATGAATACTAAAGTTAATTTAGAAGCTCATTAATTAATTCACTTAACAGTATGTCTTTGCTTTTGGGAAGAAACTGCAGTACCTAGCGAAAATCTATGTGGACACAGCAGACATGCAGATTCCACACAGAAGGTGCTTAGCCAGGAACCAAACTACAGAACCAAGACCATGAGGTAGCAGTATAAATGTCTGCATCATTTTACCTCTACTACATAATACTCAACTGTCCAGCATTTTTGAGAAATTCAGATTTTTGCCTCATATTTTTAGTCTGTTCCACATAATATTTGTGGTTTTCTACCAAACCATTGAAGACTGAAGTGACTAAATAATGCCAGACATTTGGATTTCAGACTTCATAATCTTCATAAAATGCATGCTGGTGCAAAACCTGTTATTCTATCAATTTTCTCAGTTTGTAAGAGCAATACTTTACATCTGTCCCTCGTTTTGGACCTTTCACCCACCATTCTTTTTGTCTTCTTCATAATGTTTGCACTAAAAGATTGTGAGATATGACACATGTAAATAACGTGGGTACCACACTTATATTTTTATTATTATTTATTTGACATTTGTTAACCGAGTTAATCCATCTTTGCCAATGGCCCGTGTTCAGTGGAGACCTGAGGAGAAAAGCTCCAGCAATACAAACATAAAAAGATAACACAGTAGGCAATATACAAAACCCAAGAAAAACAGTGCAGCAATACAACATAAGCAAAAATTACATATGCAGTAATCAGGTGAAACGAATAACTAATAAAAATAAAACAAAATGAAGTAAATACAAGTACATTTAAGTATTTACAATAATGACATATCTTACCCAAGTAGCATAATGTAGTATTGTCTAGTGAGCAGATTAGTCATTAAGTTATTAGATGCAGACAGGGAGTGAAAAGAAAAAGAAAGGAAAATGAAGATTATGGAGGATTTAGGCAAGGACAGGCTTTTGAATTCAGAAAGTAGTGCTTGACTTCACTTTTAAAGCAGCTGGGACTAGTGATGCTACGAATGTGAGGTGGTAGCCTATTCCACGCAAGGGACACAGAGTGTTTATAGAGGAGTTCACTATATGTTTTGTTGGGTTTATAGCGGTATAGAAGGTGCTGGTCGGAACTACGAAGAGATCGGGTTGGAGTATAAGGGCATACTAAGGTAGAGAGTGATGGGCAGGTAGTGGTTCGTTGACTAGGGAGTGCATGAGCTACAGATGGGCAAGTAGTAAGAGCTGTGGGAATTCTAGCCATTGAAGCTGTTTCTGGGCAAGGCAATGATGGGATTTATAAGGTTGGTTACTGACAAATCTGGCTCTGTTATTGTAAGCTTGTTCTAGTTTGGAGAGAAGGTTTGACTGGAGGTGATTTAGGATAGGGGAGGGGTAGAGGAGACATAGAAGGAGATAGGCTTGGGCAGGGGTGGGTTTGGAGTTGGGAGCAAGACATTTCTTATTCCTGTAGAGAGGTCCCAGTTTCATGTTAGTTTTTTTTTGATACGGTGTTGGATATGGATGTCGAATTTGAGTTGATCATCAATTATTCTACCCAGTAACTTAGTGTGAGGCTCAGCTTTTATGAGAGTGTTATCTAGCAAAGAAATAATAAGGATGGATTTAAGGTGGTGGATAGTTTTGGGGAGAAATAGTAGGAGCTTAGTTTTTTTGGGGTTCAGTATAAGTTGATGTTCTGTGAGCTATTTTTTCCACAGATGAGAAGGAGTTTTGGGTGATAAAAAGAAGTTGAGATGTTGTCCGCACAAGAGATAAGAGTAGAGTCACTGGCATACTGTATAAGGGGAGGAAGCGTTGCAGGAGGAATAAAGATGATTGGTGAAGATGTTGAATAGGAGGGGACCAAGGACTGAGTCTTGAGGGACATCGGTTTGGATTGGTAGGAAAGGGGAGCAAGCAGTTTGCCATCTGACAGACTGGAGCCTATTTTACAGATAGCTTGAGAACCAGTGAATAGTAGAAGGGAAGAGATTAAGGTCAGTAAGCTTAGTAAGTAGCTTGGAATGGGAGACAGTACCGAAAGCTTTAGAGAGGTCAGGAAAGAGGCAAGACACGAGGAGGATTTTGTCCCTAGCTTCAGCAAAAATGTTAGTGAAGGATAGGAGGGCAGTGGAGATGCTGTGGTGTGGCCTAAAGCCATGTTGACTGGAGGGTCAGAAGATTCTCATTAATAAGTTGTTACCCAGGGCTTAACCAGTGCCTACAGCAACCGGTATAGTACATAAATGTGGCACATTCGTGATCATCTCTCTAATGTGGGATCTCTGCTGCAGAAATACTGTCTTTTTCTGTTTAAAGACTGAGATTGCAGAATCTGAGGGATTTTCCAGTTATCAAAATAATGCTGTATTGAAGACAGTGCACATAAATAGCAAGGGTGTGGGAGCACAGTGCTCACATTAGGGGGGTACAGCGGGAGCAAAGCCCGCCGCAGAAATACTTTTTAACTGCTATCTTTTTGAATGTCAAAGTTCTTTGGAAATGTCCCTCTTTTTTGACCACACTTATCGAGTGTCAACAATATAATAGTTACTTAAGTATCACAGAGCCATTTAATTTATTTTATATGGTATGCGGATACTGAATTAGGGAACATACTAGTATGGGGAATGTTTACATTGAGGATATTATGTTTAGCTCATTTACTGCAAAACTAAAAGAAACAAAACTGATTATGGAAAGTTTCTCACTGTGGGTATTAAGGAAAACTGATAAACATCTGTTCTCATTATGTGTGCTCTGTGCATGCATCTTAGATCTGTCACTCCTGTTACTAAACATGTAAAGCAAAGTTTATATCAGTAGCAACACTGCTGAGTTATTATAAAGTCCATGAGATACCCAGGATATGCTTGTGTCTGATGTTGCACCCCTTCTCCAAGCAGCTGTATTCCCCAAATGCCTACACTGTGATTTTTTAAGTACACATTTTATATATATATATATATATATATATATATATATATATATATATATATATATATAGATATATGTATATATATATATATATATATATATATATATATATATAAAACACTGCTGAGTTATTATAAAGTCCATGAGAGACCCAGGATATGCTTGTGTCTGATGTTGCACCCCTTCTCCAAGCAGCTGTATTCCCCAAATGCCTACACTGTGATTTTTTAAGTACACATTATATATATATATATATATATATATATATATATATATAGATATATATATATAAAAACATTCATAAAGAATATTTGAATCTCATGTTTCTCTACTTTGAATGTCTGCTGAAACCATGAAACCATGTTATAGTTCCAGAAATAGAAATGGTAACTCCTAGACCTGTAGCCCATTCTCCAGCAGGCACCATGAATGCACAGCAGAAGTCTTGCTATACCCCAAAACTAGAATAGTGTATTCTCCTTTCATAGGACAACAACGCAAGTACTACACAATTACACAATATGAAAAAGTTGCATGCAGGCTAATAAATATCTAACTTGGCCTATTGTTTTTTAAACAGTTTGAGCCATATGTGTATGGATCAGTTATTCCTAAAGGGGGCAATGAAGAACATCATCTGCTTTCCACAAAGGGTTAGACTGTGGCATCATAGTGTAGATTTTCACCACAAAACTGAATCGGTTTTCTTCAAGAAAGGGTCAGCCATATAGCTGAATGAGTATTTCAGACTACAAATCTGTTCAATCCTTGTTCCCCTCCAATGAAGATGTCAGTGAAGATTTTAAATAGCTTCTGCTGTTTTGTTGATTTTGAAACGATGCTGGCTAACCAGCTGGGCTCTGAATAAGATTGCCACAATCCATTCTGCTTTCATTTTGTTAAGGTATGAGGTCAGCTTCAACTGATGTTGTGGAGGAGAAGGTCTTCTTAACCCTGCCCACCTAAGTAATGCGTGTTAATCCTAACCCTGCCCCTTCCCCAACTCTAACCCTACACCTTAACTTAAAAAAAAAATTCCCATAACACTGCCAGTATACAGGGAGTACCATATGTATTTGTGGAACTCAGACACACAAACACACACTAACAACACTACATCTGCCACCTTATCTAACTATGACCTTAACCCTAAAATATAAACACTACCATACAAACATACAACACCTATTCTCTCTCCTATCCCTGACCCTAACCCTAACTGTTAATCACACACACAAACACTCTCACTGCCATCCAAATCCCACTCACCTGTCTTGACAAAATGTACTCTTGGTATTTTGACCTTTCAACTATCTATAAATTTGATATAAAGCACCACCCCTAACACTAAACAACCATGTGGACATTTGACGGAATGCAGGAAACCCATATATATATATATATATATATATATATATATATATATATATATATATATATATATATATTTATATATATATATATATATATATATATATATACTGTGTATGTATGTGTGTATATATATATATCTATATATATATATATATATATAGATATATATATATATATATATATATATAAACAAAAACAGACACACACATATTTGTATCACATAATATATATGTTTCAGTTTAAAGCAGCTGGTCAAATGATAGGCCACTTTGACATCTGTTTGGCTGACACCATTAGGTTGACTCAAACAGATGCTCGATTGGTATGCAAGATCAGCAATCCCTGAGTAGGAAAATATGTCCTTTCCATATAGATTGTGTGACCTCAAGGTTAGTTTATATAAATAGCAGGGGATGTGGGTGGTACCGCGGGGCTTGTCCCTCTGCAGAAACACTTGCATGTGGTTTACTTTGCTCTGAGGTAATCCTCAGAGCATGCAGAGAAAGTGTAGACATTTGATGTTTGTGTGTTATAATGTCAATATTTTGGATGTCGGCGGACCTGGTTATTCGACCAACTGTTGCACATCCATATGTATATATTTATATTTTTATTTATGTATTTAGTTATTCATTTACTAACATTAGGAGAGACCATTTGGCTTGATCCTGACCTCTGGCCAATGCTTGTTTGGAGTTTGCATGCTCACCCTGTGTCTCTGTGGGGTTCCTCCCACCTCCAAAAAGCATTTGAGTGTTTCCATTTCAAACTCACCAATGAATGAAGCTGTGGACAGCAGCACAGACTCTACATGGCTCCCCACAGGGGTAAGAGATGTATAGACCAACCTCCTAGGCATCTACTGTGCTGTGCAGTATCCTCAAGATAGCAGAACATAGATCACAGACTGAGCACCGTGCCAGGCCTTACCACTTGTCACTGTAAAAATATTGCTCTAGGTGATTTGTCATGTTGACTAATGTCGCTCAATAAGCATGGGTATGGGTATTGGTGATAAGTGGGTTGCAGACCTATGCCAGGGACCTATGCAGACAGTGTGAGAGGTGTATGTGCCCCTATTGGCCAGTGTGTGCTTGCCATAAAGCCCGTCCGCCCTAAGGTCAATAAGCTACTGGCTGGCTGATGTCCAGTTGCCCAGCCTGGATTACCTCTGTTGCATAAAAGTTGGACATAAAACCAATCAACCTGCCAAATATTAAATGACCAATGTAGGTTCACTGACAGGACTCAGCTTGGAAGTGGATAACATAACGGGCAGTATTCATGATCTCAGCCTTTATCCCACAGCAGGGTTGTGATAGTGAGGAAAAGAGTGCATTCAGACAGCAGGACCTCCTAGATAAAGCAGGACAGTACTAGATAATGAGTGATTTAAATGCACATATTGGATCTGACAGAATAGGATATGAGGACTGCTTGTGTCCACATGGGTAGGGCAACAGGAATAAAGAAGGAGAGGCCATTCTAGACTGGCTTGATAGTAGCAAACGCATGGTTCAGAAAGTGAAACAGTCACAAGCTCACACATATGAGTAGCCAACATGCAACTTGGGTAGAATTCTCCTAGTAAGGAAAGAGCACTGGGGTAGAATCAAAGATTACAAAGTGATCCCCTGTGAAACAGTGACCCCATAACATAAACCACTAGTTGCCACAGTCAGCTGCAAGTAGAGAAGACTCTAAGGTCAACAGAGACCAGGCTGAAGATGTGGAAGTCAAGACAAAATACAAGAGTTCAAGGAATTACTCAGGCCTCTGCCATCCCAAGAAGAGGAGGAAATAGTGGAGATGAAGAAGAATGGCAGCACATCAAAACAGCATGTTTGAGGACTACAGAACAGATATGTGGCTGACCCAGGTATGGAATTAAGGTACGTAAGGAAAGCTGGTGGTAGAATGCAAATATACAGGAAGTCATCAAAAGAAAGAAGGAGTGCAGGAAAAAGTGGAAGATAGAAAAGACCGACCAGGAAAAGAAGGAATGTTGGTTGGCTAACAAAGAAGCTAATAAAGAAGTTGCAATAGCAAAGAACAGGCCATAGTAGGCACTTTACCAGCTTCTGAAAAGTGACTCAGCTAGTTGGCACAAAGAAACTATATCAGATTGCAAGGCAATGATAGAGAGATAATGAAGATAGTCAGACACCCTTCATAAGAGATGCCAGCAACAACCTGCTCACCAGTCCAGAGGACATCAAAGGCAGCAGCTTCTGAATGAAGAAAACCTCACATAAGCTGTACTGCCCCCCAACACAGCCTACGATGAGAAAACAAGAAGAGCCCACCCTAGAAGAAGACTAGCACTAAGGAAAATGAAGTCAGAGAAAGCAGCAGGATCAGATGAGGTCACAGCAGGTATGATACAGATGCTGGGGAGAAATGGCTCCAGAGGGTACTCATAGCAGTGTGGAGAGAAAGGAGTACCCCAGATGACTAGAAAATAAGCATACTCCTGTCAGTGTACAAAAACAAGGGAGACATCAACAACTGTGGGAATTGCAGAGGTATCATACTCCTGTCAGACTGCATGAAAATGCTGGAGTAGATGATTGATATATGGATACAGAGAGTAGTAGAAAGTAAGATGGGAGATGAGCAGTTCAGATTCATATCAGGATGCAACACAACTGATCTGATGTTTGCACTGAGATAAATAGTTGAGAAGAAGCTAGAGATAAGGACAGAGTCCACCTGGACATTCCTAGACTTGGACAAAGCATATGACAAGGTACCAAGAAGAGTGATTTGGCCAGTATTGCAAAGGTTCAAAGTCCCAGAAACATTGGTAGAATTAGTGCAGGCTATGTACAAGGACCCACTGATTCAGGTACTATCAGTATTCAGTCTTACAGAGGGGTTCCCAGTGAGATTGGGTGTGCTTCATGGTTCATATCTGAGCCCACTACTGTTCATACTGGTGATGGACTTCATCAGCAAAAATGTTGGAGGGGACAGATCAGCAAAGTTGCTGTATGTAGATACATAGCATTAAAAGCAGACTCTGAGTAAGAACTTCAGCAACGGATAAGGGAGTAAAATGCATAACTGAAGGCACATGGGTTGAAACTGAGTGCAGATAATACAGTTGTAATGGCAGCAAATGGGGAAATCAGAAGAAGCTGAGAACTGAAATAGAAAGGAAAATAGTGGCCAGGGTAACAGCTTCAAGTATCTGGGAGGGTTTGTTGAGGAATAAGGAAGTCTGAATGAGGAGGTCACAGCTAGAATCAGAGGGCCTGCAGCTAATTTGCACAAGATGCCAGGAGTAGTATATGACAGAAGAATGCCAAAGAAGCTGAAAAGCAAGATATGCAAAAGAGGGGCATAACCAGTACTACTGTATGGTACAGAAACCTGGTCAGTAAAGGTAGAGCAGTTGTGTAAGCTAGAGGTGATGGAGATAAAGTGCCTGAGATGGGTGGTAGGATGCATACTATGGAACAGATGAAGAAACAAGGACATCAGAGCAAAAGCCAAAGTAGTTCCAATTGCAAGGAAAGTAAAAAATAATTGATTACAGTGGTTCAGGCACATGTGCAGAAAACCACCAACTTTAAACCTTTCCACAAACCAGATAAAATTATGGTGAAATGGATGTCCAAAAAGTATTTATTGGCAGCAAAGCAAATAAAACTGAAAAACAATGAACTTTGATTCATTGTTTTTCAGTTTTATTTGCTTTGCTGCCAATAAATACTTTTTGGACATCCATTTCACATGTGCAGAAAAGCAGAAGGCAATCTGGTGAAGAAGATGTGGGACAGAAAGGAAGAAGGCAAGAGGAAATGAGGGCATCCAAAAAAGAAATAGATGGATTGGGTGAAAGACGATTTGAGACAGTAAGACATGACTGTTGAAAAAGGTAGATGAGTAGCATTGAACTGACAGAGATGGCAACAGTTGGCATGACACCCCATTGCCCATGTAGAATATGGGGAAAAGGTGTTGATGATGTTGACGATGATGATGATGATGACGATGATGGCGATGATGATGATAATGATGATGATGATGATGACGATGATGATGATGATGATGATGAGTGCTCTCTCACTCTGCTCTTGATGGTCCAGCCCAGGTGTAATCACCACCACCACCAGATCCTTTTCCTGTACTGGTGCTATAATTTCCACTCCCCAGACCTGACAGTTCATGCAGGTTGGTTTCATTACAAATGACTCTGCATTTTATTGCAATTAGTCACATCTTCTACCTTTCTAGCCACTTGTTAAGCCTTTCCAAATTCTTTCCTAGACTCTTTCCTCATCCATCACTGCTGCACCTATTTATGTGTCATCAACAAAGAGATTGATTCTCTTCTTTGTCTTCTTTGTTCCCACAGATAGGTCTGAAATAAACACACTGAAGAGCTCTAGATCCAGCACAGACCCTTGCAGTACTCCACTAATCACTTTTCCAGTTCCTGACACTTTCCTCCTCTGCACAACACTGTGTGACCTACAATTCAACCATGCAAATATCCATTTACTGAGGCTTGGGCTTACCACACCAACCCCCTCCACTTTTTCTGTTAGTCTCCTGCGGTGGACAGAGGCAAGGGCCTGGTAAAAGTTCTAGTAGAATACATCTACTGGTAGTGTCCTTGAACTTCACCTCTAACCAAGTCATAAGACTGGATCAGGTCGACTGACAGCTCCTTTTGGTCTCAATTCCATTTTGGTTGCAGTCCTGAAGAGTAATATCCTCTAAACATGCTACTAGCCATCCCTCCATGTTCTCTTCATAACTTTCCATTCCACTATTGTTAAACAAATAGAGCTGTATATTCCCGAAATTTTCCAGCCATCACCCCTCCCCCAAAGGTACAATACTTGCTGTCTTTCATTGCTCTGACAGTTTTGCACTGGGCAGGGATCTATTAAAGATCTATTTCAGTGGATTTGGTAACACACTGATCAGATTTCTAAGTAATTAGGAAAATAGCCCATCTAGTTTTTCTGTTTCATATTCTTAAGATATTTTTTATTTATTTATTTGACATCAGTTGACAAGGAAAGTCCAACTAGGTTATGAACCCATTTTCAGTGGAAGTCCGGGGAAGAAAAGCTCCACAAAGTATAAAAACATTTTACAAAGTGAAAAACTTCTTACAAAAGATGATATATGCTGATGATTACATATTCTAAGGAAGTGTAGCTTACATAATAGACATTTTACAAAGATGAAAACTTTTTACAAATATGAAAACATTTACAAAAAATGAAATACAGAGATCAGTACCTTTCAGTGGAAGTGTAGCTTGCAGATAATGGGTAGTTTTGCTAACATATTGGTAGTCGATAATTCTTACAGCAATTAATATTGCAATCAAGAAATACAGGAATATAGGTTAATATAGTTGGTTTATCTAGTTACACCTTTTGTAGGTAGGCTGATAGAAATGCAATTATAATGAAAGTTGGTACAGGTTAAGAAGGGTGTCTACAGGGATTGTTAGGTAGACTGCAGGTAGATCTTTGGTAAAAAAAGAGCTTAAGGAAGTAAATGTTTAGCTATGGTACATTAGTAAGACTAGCAGCTCATTTGTAGGGCACAGTGGGGAAGCTAGTGGGGAAGCTGGGTAGATGGCAACAGGGGATGCTAGGTTGCTTTGGACCAGGGACAGATGTTTGTATCTAGCAGGTGTTTTTTTTTTTTTTTTTTTTGCATGAGTTTAAAATTTTTATGGTTTACAATTGTCCTAATGCTGCTTGGAAGGGAGTTCCAGAGTTTTGCTACAGTGTAGGAGTATAGACACTAACCAGCTTTGTTATTTGGTCTATGTAGGGTTACTAGTTGTTTGTCTGCAGATCAAAGACTTTTGGTGGGTTTGTACATTTGGAGGAGTGAGTTGAGAGCTGGGCAATCATCAGGTTGGTATATAACTTTGTGTGCCATATTTAGTTGTAGGTGGTCTGTGAGGAATGGGAGTGTGAGCCAATTTATGGTAGTGAGAGGAGTGCAGTGGTGTGTGTTGTGGGCTGCATTTATAGCAAATTTTGCAATTTTATTGTAGCAGGATTCCAGCTTTTTTTAAGGTAATTTGAATGTTTGTCAGAATGGGAGCACCACAGAGAAGGGAGGGAAGCAGATAAGTAGTAGCCAGGCTAGTTTTGGTGGTTGAGGTCATAAAGTTTTTTTGCTGGTATAGCATTCCTAGTTTGTAGTGGGTTTTTTGATTGCATTGCGAATACTTACATCAAAGGAGAGCTTATTGTCTATGGTTACTCCTAGTAGTTTGGTTTGGGTAACAACTTCTAGTTGAGTATTGTTCAGAGAGATGATCATGAAGTCAGCTGAGAGATTATTGGGTGTGAAAAGGAGAAGTTTGGTTTTATTAGGGTTCAGTAGGAGTTGTGTATTGTTTAGTAAGGCCTCTATGTGTGTAAAGGCAGTTTGGGTTAGATGTTTTAGGTGTTTTATACTGTTGGAGGAGATGATATTAGAATCATTGGCATATTGTGTCAGAGAGCTTTGGTGGGAGGCAGTGTGAAGGTTGTTAACAAAGATGTTAAACAGTAATGGTCGGAGAATAGACCCCTGTGGAACCCCAACGTTATTCGGTAAAAGGTTTGAGATGGTTCCCTGCCATTTTGCACATTGTTTTCTGTCTTAAGTAACTGTTGAACCATAGTTGAGAAGTAGGGGACAGACCGAGGTTAGACAGTTGTTGTAATAGTTTAGGGTGAGAAACATTGAAGGCCTTGGATAGATCAAGAAATATTACAGATATTAGCAATCTGGCATCCCTGGTTTTGTTGACTGTATCTGTGAAGGAGACTAATGCAGTAGTTGTACTATTTGATGGTCTAAAGCCATGCTGAGTGGGGGTAAGTTATTTGTTTTGTAGGGTATGATTAAGTAGCTATTTATGTATGCATTTTTCTAATAGTTTAGGTAGGGGAGATAGTATGGTGATGGGGTGATAACTGGAATTGTCATAGGATTTACGGCCTTTGTGTAGGGGGGTTATTATAGATTTTTTCCAGAGTGTGGTGCTGTAGGATTCTGTTATGGATCAGTTGATAAGTATACTGACTGCATAAGCTATGTCATCGGTGGTAACCTTCAAGTATTCTGGTAGGAGATTGTCAGCAACAGGAGAACAGGGTTTTAGTTTGAGGAGTTACCTATGTATGTGGTGAGTGGGTACGGGTTGGAGAGTAAGCAGAGGTAAATACTGGGGAGTTGTGATAGTATACAGATGGAGGTGGGAAGATGAGGAGGTTTCAATGATGTTTTGGGAGGGGCTGGGGTTTTGACTGGGGTGATAGTTTGAAGGCTGGGCAGAGAGACTGAGTAGATTGAGTATGCTGCCAATGAACTGTGTCTTAAAAGATTCAGCTATTTGGGAAGGGGTTTTATTGGTGGCATGGGGTGGGTTTTCTTTGGCTCTAGGATTAAGGAGTTGTGAGATGGTATGCCAAAATCTTTTGGGGTTGTTTTTGTTGGAGGTTAGTTGGTGGGAGAAATAGTGCTTTTTGTCATTGTTAACCATTTTTTTGCCAGGTTGCATGATTGTTTGTACTATTGGCAATCCGGTTCACTTTTAGTTTGTTGCCATTTTTGCCAGGCTTTGTCTCTTGTTACTAGTAGGTTTTTGGTGTCCTTAGTTAGCCAGAGAGTATGATTTGTTTTTATTCTTTTAGTATGAAGGGGGGCTGAGCTGTTAAAGATATCTAGGAATATTTTGTTAAAGTGGCTAATGGCATCATCTAATGGTAGGAATTTTAGTGAGGACCAGTTCTTAGATTTTAGTATTGAGTTAAATTGTATTGGGTTGAAGTTAGATAAATTGTGTGAGGTTCTATAGATGTAGTTTTTGGCAGTTTGGGTTATGGTTCTGTTAGTATAGGTGGGTATATGGTCACTTAAATTATTAGATAGGGTTCTGGAGTTGGTATATTTTTGGGGATCTGAAACTAGGATCCAGTCTAGTGTTGTTCCTTGATTTTTATTGTTTGACATTCTAGTTAAGCTAGAGATAAGTTGGGTAAAACCATATAAATTTATGGTGCTGGTGGTGTGGTCAGAGTTTAGACTTTGCCAATTCATGTTGGTATCCTCTAAGATGATGGTCTCGTTGGTGCTGTTTATGGAGATCCAGGAAATGAAATCTTCTAATATGGGGATGTTATTCCCTGGAGGGATATATAGTACTGCTATGCATAGCTGTTTGTTGTTATTGATTTTTAAAGTGGCTCGGAGAATTTCAGCAGTACAGAAGGAGAGGATGGGTTTGGGATATGGGAGTAGGGTGAGGGTATTAGGATAGAGTTATGCTATACCTCCCCTTTTTTATGAGTTTGGTCTGCTCTGATTATGTTCTAGCTTGGTGGGAGTAGTTCAGTATCTTTAATATGTGGCTTGAGCCATGTTTCATAGAGTGATAATATATCAGGGGAGTGTTAGGTTAGCCATGCATGAAGTTCTGCAGTTTTGTTGCAGATGCTACACAAGTTAAGAGCAATTAGAAGTAGATTTTTAGTGGAAGACATTTTGGAAGGGGTGTGGTTAGAGAAAGGTCCAGGGTTGGGATGAATGTCACCACACTGGGTTAAGTAGGAGGGTATTTTTGTGTGGTGGTTATGGAAGCTTGTTTTAATTAAATGCTTTAATCTTGTTTTACGTAAGTGGGGGTATTGGTTTAGGTGAGTCTTGGAGAATTTTCTGTTTGGTGAATAATGCTATGCTGGAATCGTATAGTGAAGGTGATATATTAGAGATGCTTTCTGTTTTTGTTTCAAAGGAGGTATTGGAAGTTAATGATTTTACTGGTATGAGAAGGTTCAGGGGATTTAATGATGTGCTGTGGATAAAAATAGTGAGAGTTAGTGAGATGATTGGAAGTGTGGTGGAACTATGATGTGACATCCTAGAGAGATCAGAGGGAGGGAGGGATTGTAATAAGTGAGTGAGTGTAGCGGAGTTGTGAAGTGATGTGGGATGTGTTGGTTAACTGGTAATAAGTGTAAGAAATTGGTGGAGAGGAAATGGGATAATGTGATTGGGTAGAGATTGTTGGTAACTGGTGATTGGGTGTTGGAGATGCTGGGGGAGGGGTTATGAGAGGTAGAAATGTAATTGATGTGGGGGTGGGTGGGAATAGGAGTAGGGTAGGGGAGTTGAGTGAGCCTTAACGAAGTGATGGGGAATGGAGCCGGCAGACATGGGTCCAATAAGGGCAGCAAAAAAAACAAGAAACAGTCATAAAGCTTTTGCACAGAGGTTTGTTTAACTTAATATCTGACTTCTAAGTTCAGTATTAATGGAGAAATTATAGAAGAAAGATGAAATGGAAATATTTTTATTTTAAGAGGTATATTCTACAATGCAAAGGAGTAGTCTAAACACTTTTTATGCAAGAGTCCACTTAGAGAAACCTGCAATGACAAGTGAAACTGGATAGGCAGGTAATTTACAGTTACATGGTATTCCTGGCTGGAGACTGTGCGGAATAAGGGAGGACAGAGATTATAGATAGGTGGAGGAGGTACTAGTGGGGGGTGAGCTAAGCAGCTTTTGTCCCTGACAGAATGCTCACTGGCTCAACGTGGGTTAGGAACATAGCTCTCAACCTTCCATACCCAAAATGAGGAACACCAGACTTCATAATATGGAACAAATGGGCAAAATATGGAACACATATTAATGGCTTATTGACAACTTTAACTAGGATGGTTAAAATATGCAGGTTTTACTTATAAAAAAGATATTTTAATGCCTTAATATGATTTATTTCTATTTTTCATGGATATTAGTTAAAAAATTCCTACCACAAAATGTGTGCCAGACCCTTTCAATGTGGAACTTTAAGGAACATGAACTTTTAAGATCCCAAATGAGGTATGTTCCTCATAATGAGGTACACTTGAGAGGTATGGTTAGGAAAACCAAGCAACGGCAGTTGGCGGCAGTGTTCCACTAAATAATTATCCATAGCTTATCAAGCACATTCAAAAATGTCACAGTATTCAGTACTCTGCAAAGTGGCTAGAATTTTCGGCATATACAATGTAGTTCTCTTGGGTTCCTTCTCCTTGTGGACAGTGAGAGGGCCTAGTTCAGAATAAGGTATTGGATGGATCTTGGCAGTCTGGAGAAAGTACAGGTCTAAGATATGGGAGGGCTGAAATCAGCATTTAACATAAGATGGTTACCCTCTAAATAAAAGAAGAAAGGAAAGAGATGATAAAATGATATAGAATAACTGGTGGTGTTAGGCTACCACCAATTATGTTAACTTAGTAAGTCAGCATGTCATGCATCGCTAAGACCATGTTGCACCTATATTGCAGTTAAATGGCTAGGCAGCAGTTGTAAGTATAACTCATTAATTGTAAATAATGTCAGACAGCTGAGTACATACTACAGCAGGGCAAACAACAAGCATTCTTTAAACTAAAAAACACACTGAAACCATATAACATTAGGTAACAGTTAAGCACGTGGTTTTCTTATTAAAAGTCGATAATCATCTAACAGCGTTTCTGCAAGTAACAACACTAAAACAAGCAGGAGACTATGGCAGACAGCATTTAAAACACACTATATACTGACTGCAGAACAATTACAAAAGCAAGCAGGCAACCTGTTGTAGCAGATAAATCTTAATAGGAGAAAGCATAACATAGAATATTCATTTAGCTGAACAGGTTGAGTTGCAACGGCATTAATAAACAATTTGAGATTAAGAGCAAACTACGTAGAAGATTAAAATTCTCCAAGCAAACTGAAAAAACAAGTTCCAGAAAAAACAAATAAATGAGCCGCTCCAACACGTCTGCAGTTCTGTAAAAATAACTTTAATTCTTCAACAAGCAGTAAGCGCTTTCACTGTCTCTCAAACCACTTCATCAGACTGAATAAAACAACAAGTTGACTCCCATTTAAATATCAAGACAAATATAACAATTAATCAATTAATCAGTAAACCTATAATACAATAAATATAAGATTAAAAAATTCTTTAAAAGCTGTACCAAGTAGGTATAAAAAATGTAACAAAGCATCTTGATATAGTCAATGTTTAAGAGCTCTATTCTTTAAAAATGGCTTCAAGGAGACTGTTTCATTAATTCCTGGAGAATTATATGCATTTAATTTTAGAATCCATCGATGTTCAGCTGTTTTTGCTCTGTTAATCAAATCACCACCTCTCATTCCTTCCTGTAAGGTTTCTAACACTAAAAATTAAAAAAAAATGTGTGTTACCAGCTACCTCCACATGTTTCCCCAGGGCATTTGTCTTTTTTTTTATTTAAAATGTCCCTGTAATGCTCTTGTATTCGTTCTTTCAACATGTGGTTGGTTTTACCAACATAATAAGCCTGACAAACTATGCAGAAAGCACAATAAACAATATTCTTAGTTCTGCAATCTGCATAAAGTTTGGCATGTATTTCATAGCCTAACCTAGGGTGAATGAATACCGAACAAGATTATATATATTTACAAGCCGAACAATTTCTGCATGTATAGGTGCCTTTTCTCTGGGACAAATCACAATTCTTTCTTGTGTTGCTATTATAACATAGCTGGCGCTTCAGGGATTTTTTATTCTTGAAGACAAAATGTGGTCTATTATCTATTAAACCTTCAAGATCTTTAGCTGTACTTAGAATATTCCAATTTTTATTAAATATATCACAGAAATCATCAATATCACTACTATATGTTATGGGAAATCTGAGTCTATTAACATTTTTCTCTGAAGTATCTGATGTTACTACCTTCTCGGAGAAATAAGCTTTCCCTCTGGTATCCCTAGTTTTAGTCAGCTCAATAAACTGTTTGTCAAACATCTTACTAGAATAGCCTCTCTCTAAAAATTCAGTTTTAGGATTTACCAAAGCCAGTTCAAGTGATGCATCGTCATTATGCAATCTCATAAGTCTCAATATTTGTGCCCTCACTATATTATTTTTTACAAACTGTGGGTGCATGCTGTTATTATGCAGTAATGCATTCCTTCTGGTGGATTTTCTATACATGCTAGTTTGAATTCTTATCAAGTCAGACTTTTTAATTTTCACATCAAGAAAGTCTATCTCATTTTCAGAAATTTTACGGGTAAATTTTAAGAAGGTAGTGGTATTACCAAGGTATTCTATAATTGAATTAAGGTCATTTTTAGCCCCTTACCATAAGAAAAACATATCATCGACAAATCTAGTATACCAGATTAATTTGTCTAAATAGGATTCCAAAGACAAAAATGCATTATACTCCCATTCTACTAAGGCTAGATTGGCATAGCTATTGGCACAAGGTGTGCCCATAGCCACGCCAATCTTCTGCAAAAAATATTTATCTCTAAACATAAATACGTTGTTTTCTAAAATAATTTCTAAGAAAGAACATATCAAGTTTATCTTGTCAACTGTAGAAATCCTCTTCATAGTTAATAAACTTCTAATATTCTCTATCCCCCATTCATTGGGGATGACAGTAAACAAGGGCACTATGTCCAGTGTAATGAAGAAATACTGTTCATCTACACCTTTCATTTTATCATATAACATCTCTAAAAACATCTTAGTGTCCCTCAGAACACTGCATTCATTAAGTACATATTTCAGACATTTCTCCACATAAATGGACAAAGGTTCAGTGGCCCAACCTTCACTGGAGACAATAGGTCTCATTGGGGGTGTATTAAGATTATTGTGAAGTTTCGGCAACCCGTAAATACTGGGATAAATAGGGTTTTCAACTGTAAAGTATTTAAATACATCTTCAGTAATCATGCCATTAATTAACAAATCAAAAAGCATAACAGTTATTCTATCTATAATCCCCTTCACTTGTGTACGGGTTATTCTCTGATATGTCTGCTCATCATCTAATAATAAACACATCTGTGCAATATGCAAATCTTTATCTAGTACAACCACCCCACCCCCTTTATCAGCAAATCGTATTTCTATTGACTGAAAAAGTTTCAACTCATTCAAAGCAATGCCCTCTGCCCTGCTCAAATTAAAATATTTATGTGTTGTTCCATTGTTAAACCTCTGCCTAATTTCCTGTTCCCAAACAGATACAAACGTTTCAAAATTAGGATGTTGTTTGGAAACAAAAGTGCTAGGTTTTACAAAAACTTATTAGTTGTTTTAAAAATAGTCTTAAGTGTTAGAGTTCTAGCAAACAGTTCAAGTTCTTGTAGTATGTCTGCTATGTCAGTTTGTTGCACAGGGATAAATGATAAACCTTTCCCTAAAATGGAAAGTTGTGCTTCCATAAGTGTTATATTAGAAATATTTAAGACCAAGCCTTGGTTGTTCTGCTACTGGTTTGTCTCAGCTGACCCTCTAACGGTTTTTGTCTGCCGGTCACTCTGCCCCTTTGATTCCGACTCCTGGACCATTCTTTGATGGGTAATGGGTCTTGCAGTTGGAAAGGCATGAACTGTGTCCTTTTCGGACCACCTGTTTCTACCAAAAAAGAATGCGTTGCTGTTAAAATTTCTGTTTAATGATATTTTCAATTCCACCCACACTGTCTTTGATGTTATTAGTCAAAGTCTGTGCAGCTTCAGTGGCTGTGCTTGCCTTTTGTTAGAAAAATATGTATTAATGTGTGTATTAGCAATATGCTTAGTGCATTTAGAAGCTTCAAAAGAGTTAACACATTTATTCTATTTCATACTGCATAAATCTGTACAAACTGCAGTTGCTTTCTGACCTTGTACTGTTAGCTAAAATCTTGCTTGTGCCTTGGAAATTTACTGAGAAGCAGGTGATTTCTGCTTGCGTTAGGAAAATAATGAATAGAACAATACTACTTGTATGAAACTTAGACAAGAAGTTCCGCTGTGCCATGAGAAAATACACAGCTGTAGAAGTTACAGATAATTAATACAAAGCCTGCTTGAAAATATAAACTGCAATCAGCATTTGCTTGTATCTGTATTAGAAAAGTACCTTGAAAAGTAACACTGTACAATAGATGCTTGTAAATGGATTAATAGTCACCAAGGCCAGGTTGTTATTCTGAAACGTTTCTCACAAATCTAGTAATGTCAGCGGAAAATCTGAAGTAACATCTGCTGTAGAACAATGCTAAAAGTTGTGCTTGATTACGTCAGCTTAGAAGGCCATGTCTTGTAAAATAGTATAAGAATGAACATATTTCCTGTTAGTAGTTAGACAAATCCTTGTATTTGCATGTTTTTGTCTCCTTGCTACAAGTAAATTAAAGTGCTTTAACTGAACCTTACGTGTATTGGCCTTTTTTTAGTTTTTTCCTTTGACAGATTGGTCCTTCGGACCAGAAACCTTCACTTCGCCTCAGATCAGACAGGCCAGGTGGCTTGAAACCGTACGGGGAAGAAACCACATCGGTTCTTCTTATTTGAAAAGTCCTCCGACTGAATTGTCGTACAAAAGAGGCCAGCCACTTTCTGATCTGCGACTGAAGGACGGGTTTACTCGAACCAGGTGATCAATCACGAAGGCTCAGGTAAGGTGAATCTACCTTCTTTTTCTATTTTAGATCAGGGACTAGATTTGTATTTGTTCTGTTAAGACTTTATTTTTAAGTCAGGGACAGAAAGATTACTGTCTTGTCATAGATCAGGGAAACAGAGCAGGTAGGCAGTCATTCTGAAGAGACTATAAAAATATCCGTGGTATCACGTTAAAAATAAGGAGTTACGTAACGATTAAAAGGGTAGAACAAAATGGGTAATAATTGTACAAAAAGGTCCCAAAATCCACCGTTAACCGAAGACACGAAATACATGCAGTCACAATGTGCTGATAATATTAAATATTACTCAAAATGGGTTAATAAGTAGGAATTTGATGGTAAACTAGAAAAATCCTCACTTGTCAAACTTGTCAAACAGCTTAAAACCAATTCTAGAGGTCGGATAAAAAAGCAACGTCAATTAGGAATTCCTCAGGCACACAGGTGGATTGAGGAAGTAAACCGAAGAAAACAAAAGAGTAATAATTCAAAAGCAATGTTTTTAGATAAGGAGGGCAATAACTTAGTAATAGCGTCAGCCCCTCTGCCTCCTTTACCAGAATATGAGGCAAGTGAACAAATTAGTCCACCCCTGCGATATCCTGCTGTCATTGCAAGTAGAGACATTACAAAAGCGAAACCGTTTGTTAGAAATCCCGTCGAGACCAGGTCTCGAACACGGGCAGGAAACTCAAAAGGGGACATTGAGTTATATCAAATGGGTAAAAATTCACGATTTATGAGTGAAGAAGAAATATGCCCACTTATAGAAGTGCCTAATCCTCAGGCAGGGCAAAAAGGTCAGGACCCAACTATTCTAGTGTATAGACCCTGGACTCCGGAAGACATCTGGAAAGCCACTGAGGGAATGAGGCTGAGTTATAATTTAAATGGAGAAGAGGTAGAAAAAGTAGTCAGACAAATTGTGGGACCAGATTGGCACATTATTAGTGGCGACTGGAATCCCCGTGATATTACGCTCAGGCCCCTCCCACATAGCAGCGCAGAATTAGACAACAGAGTGAAAGGTCTTACAGACCGAATCTCTGAGAAATGGAAGCCTAGGGCAGACTGGACTTGCATTAATCAATGCATCCAACAGAAAGGTTAGGCTATTGACCAATATTATGCCAGACTATTAAAATGTTTTAATAACCATTGTGGAATGCAGGTTCCTGAAGACCAGACACATGATTCCCCATATGAGCAGCAGTTAAAAAATGCATTTTTGAAAGGCAGTATTGCACCTATAAGCAGCTTTATTACAAAACACATGGTAGATCATCGTACAACAGGTTACAATCATTGCTTGAATATGCTAGGCATGCCAAAAGGCATTTTAATAGCAAAAAGAAAAAGAAAGCCCAAGTATTTTCTGTAGAAGATGGAGCAGAAGTTTATGTAGTACAGTCCGGGAAAAAGGGCAAGAAAAATGCCCAGGGAAACAAACAATCTAATCAACGATCAGAGGACTTTGAAGGGTGAAAGAAAAGGGGTAAATGTTTTAAATGCGGTAAAAAAGGACACTTGGCAAGGGATTGCAAGAAAAACAAGAAGTCAACCACGGAGGATAAGGAGGGTAAGGACTGACTATATGGTAGTCAGGAATCACTAGAAGGGGATAGCAAAAAAAGAACAAATGAGTATGTGATAGAGAGAGTAAAAAATGTGACAGAAGAAATAGAGAAAGTGCAAGAAGTCACGGATAGTAAAGAAAATGAAATATTGGATTTGGCTTTATTGAGCTTAGAGCTCTATTTAGCAGACACGAAACCAGAAGTTACACTTCTGGTAGAAGGGAGGGAAGTCAGATTCTTGTGTGACTCAGGGGCATCACGGACCCTGGTACATCCCTCCAAACTGCCAGAGAATTCAGAGTCACCTGATTACATATTAGTGAAAGCAGCTAATGGACAGCTGTATCGGGAGCCCCTCTCCCATAATATTGTAATAACTGATCCTGTTTCAGGAGTGACCCAGAAAAGCAAAATTGTTGTTTCTGCAACATGCCCAGTAAACCTCTTGGGCAGAGACCTTATGCAGCTATTTGGTATAGCAGTAGTTCCGACTATGCAGGGTATGGAAGCACAGCGACGAATTGATACCTTTGCAGTGCAATCGGAGGGTGAAATGTTTTATTGGTACAGCCAGGACTTGGTTACGACTGGTCCAGGGAGGGTGACCGAGGAGTTCATGAATGTAGCCATCAGCAAGTTCCCCTCCCTTGACATTGATAAACAGCATTTGTT
Organism: Protopterus annectens; assembly: GCF_019279795.1. Classification (NCBI taxonomy): domain Eukaryota; kingdom Metazoa; phylum Chordata; order Ceratodontiformes; family Protopteridae; genus Protopterus; species Protopterus annectens. The sequence goes on from NC_056741.1 coordinate 1,471,902,263, forward strand.
GCACTGTATTCTGTATTATTGTAATACACCAGGACCTGATAAGGAATATGAGCAAGAATTGTTTAGAAATCGTGCAAACAGATTGGTATTACATAATCTGTACTGGGACACAGAAGGGAACAGTGTAGTCAGCTGCTCATTGCCCCAGGAGTTCTTTGCACTTTATAAATCTAATCGATTACCACATGTTAGCTTAACTAAGGACAAAAATGTAAAATGGGTAGACTTAGAAAAAAAAGTCACGAGATGGAAAAAACAGACAAAGTTAAAACTGTCAGAACAGGGAATACAAGTGCAGAAGCTGAATTGGATAACTCAGACCCACCCAGCTGTACACCTGCAGTCTAGCAAGGACAGCTGATTGGCACTCCTATTGAAGGAGGAAGAGAATGCCTTACAGAATATACCAGAAAATCTCTGGTCAACAGGAAAATCAGATGTAGGACTTATTCGTACAGCAGGACCAGTTACTATTACGCCAAAGTCAGCATTTAGACCACAAAAGAGACAGTATCCCTTAAGAAAAGATGCAGAGGTAGGAATCAAACCTATTATAGCAGCTTTACTTAAGGAAGGGGTGCTGGTGGAATCTCCTGATTCACCATGTAACACACCCTTATTTCCTGTTAAGAAAGCGAATGGAGAGTGGCGTATGGTCCAAGATTTACAAGCTGTAAATGATGCAGTAATACCTAGGGCACCTACGGTGCCAGATCCACACACCCTGTTGAATGATTTAAAACCTCAACAGAAATATTTTTCTGTGGTAGATATCAGCAATGCATTCTTTTCGATACCGATACACCCTGACAGCCAGCATTGGTTTGCATTCACATTTCAGGGGAAAAGGTATACATATACGTGACTACCACAGGGGTATTGTAAAAGTCCAACAATATTCTCACAAGAAATGGCAAGCAACTTGGATGGATTTACCCCACCAAGACGTAGTCAGATTTTGTTTTATGTTGACGATATACTGCTGGCGTCCCCCACCCAGCAAGATTGTAAAGAAGATACCATAGCGCTATTACAATTTTTAGCCACTGAAGGACATAAAGTAAACAAAAATAAACTGCAGCTTTGGAAAAAACAAGTTAAATACCTAGGATATGTAATATCCAAGGAAGGTAGGACATTAGATGAGGACAGAAAAATAGCGATTTTGCAAGCACCAAAACCCACTACCAAAAAAGAAATGATGCCCTTCCTGGGTACGACTAATTTTTGTCGGAGTTGGATTCCAAACTATGCCTTGGAATCTACACCGTTGACTAACCTGATTTATAAAAAGCCTATGGCAGCACAGGATTTAATACAATGGACACCAGAAGCAGAATCTGCTTTCTGCAAACTGAAACAGTTAATAGTGTCCTCATTAGTTTTGGGATTACCAAACTATCATAAATGTTTTTTCCAAACTGTAGATTGTAAGCAAGGTTATATGACATCAGTGTTAACACAGCAGCATGGGGACAAGCAACGCCCTATTGCATATTATTCATCACAACTGGACCCAGTGGCATGGTCTTTACCTCACTGTGTACAAGCAGTAGTTGCAGCTGCAATGGCAGTACAGGCTTCGGCCTCAGTAGTGTTGTTCCACCCTCTCACATTGAGAGTGCCTCATGCAGTCGCGATTATTTTACTGCAAGAAAAGGTAGCATATCTTTCCCCTGCTAGGCATCTTTCCTGTATGACTATATTGTTGAGCCAACCTCATATGACAATTAAACAATGTATGACTTTGAACCCTTCTACCTTGCTCCCAACCCCTGCAGATGGCACACCACACAGCTGCCTGCAGGTGATTGAGCAAAAGATACTGCCTAGAAAAGACCTTACGGATGTTCCCTTGGATGATGCCAAGGTGACATACTACGTGGATGGCTCATGCAAAAGGGGTCCTGCAGGACAGAACCTAGTAGGATATGCAGTAGTTTCTGACACAGACATTATAGAAGCAAAATCTTTACCACATAGTTTATCTGCACAGGCAGCAGAATTGATTGCCTTGACACGGGCATGTACCTTAGCAAAGGGTAAATGTGTAAACATTTTTACTGATAGCCAGTATGCATTTTCTACTGTACATGTTTTTGTGCAACAGTGGAAAAATCGAGGAATGATAACATCTACTGGCAAACCAATCAATCATGCACAGTTTATTTTAGATCTATTAGAATCTATTCAGTTACCTCAGAAAGTAGCTTTTCGTAAATGCACAGCTCATACCAAGCAACAGGACAGGATTTCAAAAGGTAATGTGAAAGCTGATACAGCTGCAAAGCAGGCAGCTTCAAAAGTATTTCTTTTGAATGAGGAACTACAACCCTCTGAGATTTTAAACTTAAAAATGTTAAAGCCAATGCAAACACTTACTATGCAAACTGAAAAACAAAGATGGGTAAAACGAGGAGCAATTCTCGAAAAGGGGCTGTACATCTCTAAAAAAAAAAAAAAAAAAAACAATATTGCCGTCTAATTTGTTTAGATATGCAGCTTTGTTGAGCCATGGGCAGTGCCATGTCTCAACAGGGGGGATGGTACAGCTGGTGAACCAAGTGTTCACGACGTACAGATTTACAAACTACTCTAAAAAATTTTGTTCATTATGCCACATCTGTAATAAACATCATGCACAAGGGGCGTTAAAGCCCAAGCAAGGGAGTTTCCCTACACCACCGTATCCATTTCATACTATTTGTATGGATTTCATAGAGTTGAATAAATGTGAAAATAAGAAGTATTGTCTTGTCATTGTAGATATGTTTTCCAGATGGGTGGAAGCCTTTCCGATTAAAAATCCAGACGCTATGACGGTGGCCAAAGTTCTTGTTAAAGAAATCATCCCTAGATTTGGCATTCCGAAAAGGATCTACAGTGACAACAGCACACACTTTGTGAATCAGACCATACAGCAGTTAAGTAAACATTTTTGCATTTCTCTAAAGAATCATTGTGTGTATCACCCACAATCAGCAGGGCTAGTAGAGAGGCATAATGGGATTTTAAAGAGTAAGCTAAGAAAATTAATGATAGAAACACAGAGAAACTGGGTGTACTGTCTGCCCCTGGCACTGATGAGCATGAGAACTGTTCCAAATGCAAAAGGATTGACTCCTTTTGAAAAGCTCTGTGGAAGAGCTTACTATATACCTCAGTGGAAATCCCTCATGCCCACAGACCAGGAAGCTGACGGTACATTAGCAGAGTATATGCGTAATTTGTTAAATTCTAAACATTTGTTGCAGTTAAATTCTGTTTCAGATAAAGAATGAACCAGACCATCAGAAGTGGCAGTGCCCCTTGGAGCGTGGATCTGGCTGAAGATAGTTAAGAGGAAAAATTGGGCGTCTCTGAAGTGGGAAGGTCCATATCAAGTGCTTTTCTCAACACCCACTGCAGTCAAAATTGTGGAACGTGCCTCTTGGATCCACTTGACGCACTGTAAATTAGTTAAAAACTTTGAACTGGACAAAAATCTTGTTACATGCCAAGAGCAAAAATGATAGAGTCCAGAAGAAACAGGAATGCAAAACAACCCTTTCCTCAGAACTATTGCATAATCATCCTGTTGACTGTATTAGTGACAATAATCTTTTTGTTGCGGCCTTTTCTTTTCCCAGCCACACAGACTGAACTGAATAAACGTGAAGCGTTACTCATAAACTGGCATCCAAACTTTAACACTTACCAGGCAATTAAATATGTGTATGCTGAAACTTTCAATGTTTTAAGTTGCTGGATTTGCACAGCTTTGCTGACAGCATACGGGGGGTTATTAATGACTACAGTCCCCCTAGGGGTCAATGAGACCTGGAAAAACTTGATTCATGATACCTCATCCATTACAGCACAAAATAAAATAGCATTGCACTTGTCTGTTCCACAAAAGGGAACTGTGTGTTTTTATAAAAATGATACTGCTCAAGTGGGTTGGAGCAATTACAATTTGACTGTTCCTTATAGATGTTACACTAAAGGTAACAAAGTAGATCTTTATTGTAATACAAACTATGATTCATTTCTTGGATTGATGCACAAAACACTTGATGAAGTAAAACATAATTCTGTTCTTTATAAACAGCTATCTATAATGAATAAAAAAAATGTTTCATGCAGGGCGAGTGTATATTCATAGCAAGGTTACTACTAAAGTAGAGGATTGTTATTTTGTGTGCTGCAAAAAGGCATACAAATGGTTACCTGAGAATTGGTCCAGCAGTTGTTTTTTGGGTTACCTGGTTCCGGCCATACGACCCACTGCAGTTTTGCCTCATGGGTAAATTCGAAATGTCCAAAAAGTCGTCAAAAAACCTGTAAATCCAGTGGGACAAATCGATGCACGTTGGAAAGACCATCACTCTCTAGGTAAAGGACTGACACACATGGACTTGAGTGATAGTGTTATATCGTGGGCAGGCATATCACCAGCATATGGAGCAGTGAAATCGATCTGGGAGCTGAGAAAACTGTCGAAACTTCTTGAAGTAATGAGCAACACAACTTTTTCTGCTCTCAAATTGGTGACTGATGAACTGACTGCTATGACAACTGTAGTGCTCCAAAACCGCATGGCTCTCGACTTCACCCTAGCAGCGAGAGGTGGTATGTGTGCTTTAATCCAAGAAGAATGCTGTTCGTATATTCCTGACCATAAACACGAGATAGACAATCATCTTGAGGTAATTCAGCAAGTGTCAGCCATGACCAAACCAGGCCCAAACCCACTGACGGACTTTTTCCAGAAATGGTTTGGGGGTGGGGTACCATCCTAATGAACATCCTGATTGCCATTTGTGTAGGTATGCTCCTACTGGGAGTATGTGTTTGTTGTGGTATCCCCTGCATGAAAAGACTGATTAAAGACCTCATAGACATGTCGGTTTCTGAAACCTTATATCAAAGTACTGAGTATGAAGAACTGTTAAAAGACTAAAAAGCTTTCATAAGTTTAAACTGAATGACTCTCTTAACTGCAAATCCTGAGTGGAAGAGGTTAGGAGAAGAAAACAAACTGTTTATGCTTATTTTGAAAGTAGAATAAAAGTATTAATAGGGGGGAATGTTAGAAAAATATGTATTAATGTGTGTATTAGCAATATACTTAGTGCATTTAGAAGCTTGAAAAGAGTTAACACATTTATTCTATTTCATACTGCATAAATCTGTACAAACTGCAGTTGCTTTCTGACCTTGTACTGTTAGCTAAAATCTTGCTTGTGCCTTGGAAATTTACTGAGAAGCAGGTGATTTCTGCTTGCGTTAGGAAAATAATGAATAGAACAATGCTACTTGTATGAAACTTAGACAAGACGTTCCGCTGTGCCATGAGAAAATACACAGCTATAGAAGTTACAGATAATTAGTACAAAGCCTGCTTGAAAATATGAACTGCAATCAGCATTTGCTTGTATCTGTATTAGAAAAGTACCTTGAAAAGTAACACTGTACAATAGATGCTTGTAAACAGATTAATAGTCACCAAGGCCAGGTTGTTTTTCTGAAAAGTTTCTCACAAATCTAGTCATGTCAGCAGAAAATCTGAAGTAACATCTGCTGTAGAACAATGCTAAAAGTTGTGCTTGATTACGTCAGCTTAGAAGGCAATGTCTTGTAAAATAGTATAAGAATGAACATATTTTCTGTTAGTAGTTAGACAAATCCTTGTATTTGCATGTTTTTGTCTCCTTGCTGCAAGTAAATTAAAGTGCCTTAACTGAACCTTACGTGTATTGGTCTTTGAAGTTTTTTCCTTTGACACCTTTTCAGTTATAGATGTTAATTCCTCATCATTCACATGCACTAACACTTCCTGTTCTGTTTGGATCTGTTCAATAGGTCGCTGAGTGTTGGAGTTTTCAGTTCCATGCATACTATTGGTTATGGGGTTCTAGGCCAAGAAAAGACCCTCCCCGTCTGAAAATCATTCTTATCTCTTTGTAATTTCTTAAGTTTACCACTCTGTAAATGCTTGTCATAGCTGGATATCTGCTCATGCATTATATCGATCTTATCCAGTATGACAACTGAGGGAAATGTACTTTGTAAATGCACATAACTGTCCTTTAGTTCTTTCATCAACTCATGCTCTTGTGGGAGAAAATGATCTATTAGCAAGCGCATATAATCATAGCTTAGCTGAAGGTTCATCTGCTGCCATTTTTTCAGAAGCTCAGGATATAAATCCCCATACGAGGGCATGGTTAGAACTCGTAGACCTCTAGGCACAATTTTATATCATAAGGATGCCTTTAGGTGAAACCTCTGCCACTGCAGATGTTTAAATTTGTCTAATTTGTTCTCATATTCTCTGAGATTTTTCTTAAAGTGTGTATGCGTGTTTTCAGTTACATTAGTATAGTTCATCTCGGGAAAAATAGGTTGGCAGACCAGAGGGTTGTTTTCTATGCAAAGGATACGATCTAATCATGGCATTGACGAATGTGTTCCATTGTTACCAGATGTAAAGTCAGTCTTCACTGCATCAAATCCTTCAGCCATATCCAGAGCTGATAAAGATATAGGGTATAAAATGAAAAAAACAATACCAGTGCTCTGGTAAAGGATAGGCTCATAAAAAGCAAACAGTCCCAGAAAAAACAAATAAATGAGCCACTCCACCACATCTGTAGTTCTGTAGAAATAACTTTAATTCTTCAACAAACAGTAAGCGCTTTCATGGTCTCTCAAACCGCTTCATCAGACTAAATAAAACAACAAGTTGACTCCCATTTAAATATCAAAACAAATATAACAATTAATCAGTTAATCAATAAACCTATAATACAAAAATATAAGATTAAAAAATAATTTAAAAGCTGTACCAAGTAGGTATAAAAAATGTAACAAAGCATCTTGATATAGTCAATGTTTAAGAGCTCTATTCTTTAAAAATGGCTTCAAGGAGACTGTTTCATTAATTCCTGGAGAATTCTATGCATTTAATTTTAGAATCCATCTCTGTTCAGCTGTTTCTGTTCTATTAATCAAATCACCACCTCTCATTCCTTCCTGTAAGGTTTCTAACACTAAAAATTAAAAAAAAAATGTGTTACCAGCTACCTCCACATGTTTCACCATGGCATTTGTCTCTTTTTTATTTAAAATGTCCCTGTAATGCTCTTTTATTCATTCTTTCAACATGCGGTTGGTTTTACCAACATAATAAGCCTGACAAACTATGCAGAAAGTAAAATAAACAATATTCTTAGTTCTGCAATCTGCATAATGTTTGGCATGTATTTCAAAGCCTAACCTAGGGTGAATGAATACCGAACAAGAATATATATATTTACAAGCCAAACAATTTCTGCATGTATAGGTGCCTTTTCTCTGGGACAAATCACAATTCTTTCTTGTGTTGCTGTTATAACATAGCTGGTGCTTCAGGGATCTTTTATTCTTGAAGACAAAATGTGGTCTATTATCTATTAAACCTTCAAGATCTTTAGCTGTACTTAGAATATTCCAATTTCTATTAAATATATCACAGAAATCAGCAATATCACTGCTATATGTTATGGGAAATATGAGTCTATTAACATTTTTTTCCGAAGTATCTGATGTTACTACCTTCTTGGAGAAATAAGCTTTCCCTCTGGTATCCCTAATTTTAGTCAGCTCAAAAAGCTGTTTGTCAAACATCTTACTAGAATAGCCTCTCTCTAAAAATTCAGTTTTAAGATTTACCAAAGCCAGTTCAAGTGATGCATCTTCATTATGCAATCTCATAAGTCTCAATATTTGTGCCCTCACTATATTATTCTTTACAAACTGTGGGTGCATGCTGTTATTATGCAGTAATGAAAAAACAAGTTATACCATAAAATACTAAACCCAGAATTCAATGGAAAATTCTAGTTTAAGCTAAAAGAGATGAATAAGTAGCTACGCTTACTTTGGGTCATGCACATCAAGGGAGACAAACGGCTGCTTTGCGTTTTTAAAAATGGCTCCCTTAGTTTAGGAAATGTAGGGTAAGGATGTATTTTTGAGGGCAGGAGATGGAGTGGCTATTAAATACAGTAGACTTGGGAGGTATAGTATCTTAAGGAAAGGGAAAAAAGAAAAATTCCAAATATGATACTTTCTTCTTTAATTCCTTCCTCTCTTCATCAATGTCTATCTATTCTTCCCATTCTATACTGCTTCCCTTCCAGCATGGCACTCTTTCCTTGCTCTCTTTTATGAGAAATGAATCAAACAAAATTTGTTTGCTTTCCTATTATCTCCCTTCCATTTTTGTGCATTCTAGCCATTTATGTTTTTCCTTTCTTCTTTCTTCTGTGTAGTTAAAAAATGTTGCTCCCTTTTGACCCATTCTGGTACCTCATTTCCAAAGTTTGCTTTTGCTGTTTTCCCTATCTTTCCTGTATTTTTGCTAGTATTCTTGTATTGTGTCTCCTCCTACCCCCACCTCCTCCTTTCTACTTCCTATAGGCCCTTTCTATTGCACTAAACATTCCCTTGTAGCCATATTGATCTCCTTCTGTTATTGACTCTGCGACACCCCAATACTGGCCCAGTAATCAAGGAGCCTCAATCCTTGCCACTGGCAACAGTGGGGGACATACACAATGGGAACTGGGAGGATGACAAGTACACACACAGTAAAGTACAATTTCCCTTAAGAGCACACAAAGATCACAGGCAGTCTGGGGCTGGTTTCTTCCTCTTTCTCTAGATCCCCAATACGACTCCCCACTGGCACAGCTATAGGGTTGAGATCTCAGCTGAGTGACCAAGCCAAGATCTCCAGCACCCTCTCTGTCCAACCAGTGCTTTGTGTCCCTACCCAAGTAGCTGACACACAAACCCTTTGAGATTTGATATCCATGCAAAGATGCGCGTGCACACACACACACACACACACACACACACACACACACACACACACACACACACACACACACACACACACACACACACACACACTCCTGGGAAAAGCTGGCATAGATTTACTAGCTATGCCCTCTTCTGCCCAGACTATAAGATAGTTTACACTGCCACCAGCCACTACTTATCAGCTACTTTAAGTCCCTTAACAAAGGGTGTCCAATCCTACTTGTAATGTTACTATTAATCCAAATGGCAGTCTGACCAAGAGCAAGGCTATTTGGAGTAGCCTGTACAGTGTCACCAATTAGATATGCAAGTACTCACAGAGCTCAAATATGTCTCGCAAATATGAGCCACAAAGATAGGTTTAACTATATTTAATTATAAATAAAAGAACAAGACAATACTAAATATGTAGTCACAGTGACTTCAGAGTTCAAAATCACAGGAAATATTTATAAAAACATTGCAGGACAATCAGAAATAAATACAGAAAACATCTAAACTAATCTTTACTATATTCCTAACTATATCTAAAAGAGTTACCATGCCCTAAAAAACTTACTTATAGCAAGGCAAGTGCAGATGTGATGATGAGTGGATGTTCTTGTTAAGTCAAAGACAAAATACATAATGCACAGACTCTTTCTGAGAGAGTTCTTCAATTAATATCAAATATCACTGCTGGGTTAGCTGGGATGACATCACTTTTGTCACTTGACTTTAGTTCCCAAGCTACCTCCATTGTCAGAAAGTACAAACGCTTTTAGCATCTCTCTGTGAAAAATACATATCTCTCAGATGTTTGCAGATCCTGAAAGTCATAAAACAATAAAACACTTCTGCATCTCAAACCTAGTAATTACTTCTCTTCCAAGACAATACAAAAAGCTTCTAACTCTAGACATTGTGTCTGCTATACTGAAACTGAGAGAAAACTTTTATAGCACAATCATAAAACAATTTAATTTCAACTTGTTTTCTTGAAGTTTTGCAAGTTAACCTTTTATGTCCTAGCTTCTACTGTTAAAACATATACAGTTAAACAATTACACTAGTTTATATACATTTCTATTCTAAGCCAACAGGGAATGTTGTGATTATATTTTAGCTCAGTACTTTACACACACTTCTGTATAAATCATATCAGTATTCACAAATGACATAGAACTATTTACAAAATTCCAGATAGCTGTGCTGGCAGTATCTCCTTCTGTTAAATTTCTATATAAATCATATTAATATTCACAAATGACATATGATTATTCACAAAATTCCAGCTAACTGGGCTGGCAGTAATTCCTTTGTGTCACAGACTCTACTTCACATCTGTCCATAAGCTTCAGTACCCCTTATAGGTTCATAGGCCCAAGGCATTTATAAGTCTAGCCAGAATGTGTTGTTTTTTGTCACCCCCTTAGATTAGTTCCCTGTGCCTCTGTCCAGCAGAGCCATTAGTTCCCTGTGCCACTGTCCAGCAGAGCCACTGCAGTGATCCCCAGGGTAAATGTTCTGTTTCCCATCCACCCGTCAAGGTTTCTCTTGAAGAGTGTTAGTGAGGGGCTCTGCCTGATGTATATTTGAATCCTGTTCCAAAGCACAGGGAGTCTCTGGGACAGGAATCTATCCCTCCAGCATGTCCTATTTATCATTGTGATGAGGTTTATATCTCTAGAGCGTGTGGCTCTCTGGAATTTTATTTTTTTTAGGTGGAGCATGTCCATCAATTCTGGGATGAACATGGCCTTGTATGTCAGGCAGAGATCCCCTCTGAGTAAGTGGTATGCAACTGAGTACAGCTGGAGTTTCTCGAGTTGGGCTGCATGGGGCATCTGTTTGAGGCCAGTAATCCTCTTGGTGAGGTACTTTTGCGCTTTTTCCAGCTGTTGCAGGTGTCTTGTAAGGTACATCCCAAATGAGGCATTGTATTCTATGATGGGTCTAATGAGTGATGAGTAGAAAGGCACAATAACCTCTTTTGTTCTAGATGCGAACCCTTTTGTGATTAGGTGGGCCACATAGAAGGATTTTCTAACCACCTTGGCAATTTGATTATCAAAAGAGAGATTACTATCTACTTGGGTCCCCAGATCCCTTATTACATTTTCTGTATTTAGGGGACTATCACCTATGTGGTAGTTCACAGGTACTTTGTTTTTTCCAAAGGGAATGACTATGCACTTTTTGGCATTTAGCTTGAGGCCATGATTTTGACACCAGGTATCCATCTCAGTGAGACCCATCTGGAGGGTGTCTGCATCAGCCGGAGAATCAATTATGGCCCCTAGTTTGCAGTCGTCTGCGAACTTGGATAGCCATAGTCCTCCTATGCTTGCCTGTACCTCTGAGAAGTATATACTGAACAGGAGGGGTCCTAGGACTGAGCCCTGGGGGACGCCACTTGTAACCGGTTTAGAGTTGGATGTAGAGCCTGCAACTCTCACCATGTGGGTTCTATCCATGAGCCAGTTGGCAAACCATCTCGTGACGTAGGGGTTTATGTTCAAGCTGGTGAGCTTATCTGTAATACCAGAATGGGGAATGGTGTTGAAAGCCTTTGTGAGGTCTAGGTAGGTTGTGTGGGCCTCCTTTCCCACATCTAATGCCTTGGTAACCATCTCAAAGAAATCCACCAGGTTTAGGAGGCATGATCTGCCCTTAACAAAGCCAAACTGGGTAGGTTCCAAGGTTTGGAGGGTCCCAATGTCTCTGTTAATGAGTTCCATGATGATGTGTTCCATAGCCTTGCAGACCAGTCTAGTCAGGCTTATAGGGCAATAGTTCCCTGGGACCGTTGTGGCTCCACCTTTGTGGAGCAGGATAACTGTTGCTGTGCACCACTCTGTGGGTATGTAGCCTGTAAAGAGGCTGAGTTTGAATAGTGTGTTTAGGTGAGGGGTTAGTTCATTTTGGAGCTCTTGTAAGACACAGCCTGGGACACCATCCAGTCCCATTGAAGCTATGTTTTTGGCTTTGGATAGGGCTGTTTTAACCTGTGTGTCAGTGATTGATGGGGCCCTACATTCTTCTGGTATGGTTATGAGCCCTTTAGGGGGTGAGAGGGGTGAAGTTTGCACTAAACCTGTCTACCAGAATGTTGGCAATATCAGTCGGTTCAATGTATTTTGTGCCATTCTGCACTAACTCAGTGCAGATCTGAGAGTTTCCATTTAGGTTCTTGACATAGCTAAAGAAAACTTTGTGGTTATCTTTGGAGTCATTGGCAAATTTTCTTTCGAAACTAGCCTTGGTTGATTTAATGAGGGATCATAGTTTCTTGTTGATACTGATCAGGGATGTCTTTCCTTCTTGGGATTTTACTCTTTTCTGTACTAGTTTCCTCCTTCTGTTGTATAGCTTGTTTATGGCAGGGGTCCACCAGACTGGTTTCCTTTCCTTGGAGGAGTGAGTCTTGGTTTTACTTGAGATAGCACGATCCAGGCATTCCTGCAGATGCTCATAGAGTACCTTTGTAAAGGTTTCAGCAGCTTGGACAGCATTGTCCTTTAGCATTGGGGATGTGAACCTTTCCACCTCAGTCTTAAGTAATGTGAAGTTTGCTTTTGAAAAGTTTTTCATGGTGATTTCCTTGATTGGGGGTGGGGGTGGAATGTGGATATCCAGAGTGATTAGTCTATAGTCTGATCTAACCAGTGAGGGGATGACCTCCGGTGTGGAACACCGGTTGCCCATGTTGGTGATGACCAGGTCCAATATGTTTTACCCTCTGGTGGGGGTGTTGACCAGTTGATCCAGGGCATTCGAGTTTATACATTCTAGGAAGCATTGGGCAAGGGAGTTAGTACTTGAGTAGTTCTCCCAGTTTATGTTTGGGTAATTGAAATCACCCAGTATTAGATGTTTGGTAGGACCTTCATATTTCCCAGTGTCTCCAGAAATGTGGAATGGGGGGTCCTGGGCCATGGTGGGTGATCTGTAGCAAGCTACAATTTGGATTGCAGTTTTGCTCATTGGTAGTTGCACATGGATGATCTCTGATGCATTGTGCTGCGCCACTAACCTGGAGCTGTGGGTATCCTTGATGAATATGGATACACCCCCACCTTTTGTGTTTCCGTCCTGGTTCTGTGGCCGAAAGGTATGGTATGAGTTATAGCCTAGTCATGCTGGGGTGCTCGCAGGAGCCTTAAACCAGGTTTCTGTTACTGCACAGATGTCAATGTTCTCCATACTGAGGAGTGCCTCGAGTGCGTGCATTTTGAGGTTTAGACTTCTGGCGTTGAGTCGCATCAGTTTTTGGTTACTTGTGCTATTTATGGTGGTGGGTTTGTCTTTTGAGCCTTGCCTACAAAAGGCACTATGGGGGTGGCAAGAGCCTTAGCCAGTATTTGAAAGCCTAAGGGTGACATGTGCAAGCCATCTCTTGCAAAGCAATGTGGCTTGTCAAGCATGTCATCCCAGGCGGACTGATACTGGATCCCCTTTGAATGAAACCAGAAACTTAGACAATTGTTGAAATTGATCATTTTTTCTTTATACTGTGGCATCATTCTTGGTGAGTGCAGGATGCTACTCAGGGTCAGGGTCATGGTCATACCGGCCTGGGCTACATGATCAGAAAGCTCTTCCATGTCTCTTTTCATGTAGTCCAGGGAGGTATGCCTCAGGTCACTCACACCAACATGGACAATGACAGGGTTGTATTTGTACTTGTTCTGGAGTGACCTGAGTGCTTGTGTTATGTGGCGGATCCTGGCACCCAACAGGCAGCTGACTGTAACCTTCTCCTTGTCCAGCCTAGTTAGTGGGACATCAGTGTGCCTGACTATAGAGTCACCTATTACTAGTGTGTTGGGTATGTTATTTTGCATTAAGGGCTGTGATTGCGTGGCACACTGATTATGTGAAGTATGTGTTTCATAGTTGGTGATGGGGTGTGGAGGTTGCTTGGATGTCTACTTCGGAGGTCTCTGTTGCTTTTGCAGATTTTTATTTAAAGCCTCCGAGTATGTTTTCATGTATTCATGTGTGTTATTTGCCAGTGTTGGTTTATTAGGTCTATGTGAGACTGGTGGTGTGTTGCAAGTATTACCTTTCTCCTCTTGACTGTCAGTTCCAGTCTTGGGTTGAGAGAGCTTTGCCTCCAGCTTGGCTGTATAATTGCATCTCTCACATATATTAGTGTTTGGTGGTAGGAGGAGAGGGTTGTCTGTGAACATGAGGCAGTTGTAACATTGCCTCAAAATGCCTAGATTCACCAGTTGGACTGGAGAATACACCGGAAACTGCCCTTTGGACATGCCTGAATAGGTAGAGTAAGCTGGTTTTCTGATTGCCTGGTGGGGACGAATAGAGAGCCTTGTCCTTCTGGACAGTATAGGGGGGTCTAGTGCTAGGCTTAATTAGTGCTTGCTATGAATTTTAAGCAAGTGCTTGACTGTAAAATGAATGGTTTGAGTGCTAAAATTGAAGGTTTGTTTAGTTCCAAGGGAAAAGTTGAAGAGTAGACTTCGTGGAGCCGAGAATAGTTTAACTCTAGCTAAACGGTGTTGCCCGGTGTGCAAAACCGCACAAATGCGTTTTTTATAGCAGGGAAGTGAAAGAGATAGAAATTAGCCCAAAATGGCCGATAAACTACTAACTTCTGGGCTGAAACCACTCCTCCAGGGACAGATAGGCTGCTCGAAGCTCCCCTCTCTCACAGGTGAACAGAGAAACCTCCTTCTATCCAAGTAAGGTATGGGCAACACACAAACTTGTAACACAGCCCTGGATTCAGCAATAACCTGAAAACTAGACTATACTAGTTCAGAAAGCCGTGAAAAAGTTTTTTTTTTCCAGAAAATAGAGCAGATGCAATCAAAATTATCCCAAAATGGCCAATAAACTACTAACTTCTGGGTTTAAACCACTCCTCCAGGGACAGATAGGCTGCTCAAAGCTCCCCTCTCTCACAGGTGAACAGAGAAACTTCCTTCTATCCAAGTAAGGTATGGGCAACACAGAAACTTGTAACTCAGCTCTGGATTCAGCAATAACCTGAAAACTGGACTATACTAGTTCAGAAAGGCGGGTAACAAGTATATATATATATATATATATATATATATATATATATATATATATATATATATATATTTTTTTTTCATAAAATAGAGTAGATACAATCAAAACAACACTTTAAATAGACAGAAAAGGTGATCACACTTTAGTGTGCAGCCTACAACAGTTAAACAGATTATTTAAACACAAAAATGACTTAATTCAAGTGCAGGCAGCAAATAAGTACAATATGTAGCAATAACAAACTTTTTAAATCACAGATTCACTAAAAAAACTGGCGTTTTAGGCAGAATTAGTTAAGACAGCAAGAAAAGCAGAAAAATGATACTTATCACTCCAAAGTCACTCTTTTGTCTCTCTGCTGCTGTAGACTGTGCAGAACATCTGGAAGGCACTTACTGAGCGGAATACAAGCGCAAAAACTGTGCAAATGTGTTTTTTATAGCAGGGAAGTGAAAGAGATAGAAATTAGCCCAAAATGGCCAATAAACTACAAACTTCTGGGCTGAAACCACTCTTCCAGGGACAGATAGGCTGCTCTGACTTATTCCCATAGTTTGTTTACTCCCTCATTTTACTCTCTCTCTCATCCTAGACCATCTCCTATAGTTCAGCATAATCCTTCCTTCTAAAGTCCCACACCATCATCTTTGTCTCATTATTCTCTACCTACACTACACCACATAGTGGCAAGATCACTGTTGTCTAATGATGTTTTAACCTGGGCGAATGTGACACTGTTTAAATTGATTGAGACAACATGCAGAATTTGTATCTTTCAGGTACATTCCTGCAACAGCTTGCTGAAGTTCTCCTGGTCCAAGACCTCAATCAACACCCATTGCCTTTCTGTCACAGAACTGGGAATTTGGCAGTCTGCTGCTGACAGATTAAAATCTCTCATGTGCGTTACCCTTTTCTCCTACCAGCTCTCTTATTCTCTCCCACTGTCAGTCATTTTCATCCTTTTCTGTATTTGAAGAGCAATATACTACATCAACCCCCCAGCTCTCCCTAACATTTTCTACCTTACCGTCCAGAGCTCTTACTTAGCTTCTGAAACTGACTGGACTCCTGCTCCATACCCGGTTTGGTGTTCTTCCTTCTTCCTGACATCACATCTGATATCCTCCTTTATGTGGATTGCTACTCTACCATTATTTCACCCTTCTATGTGATTCTTGAACAACCTATACTCAGACACATCCATTCTCACCTCCCTGCTTTTGACTAGCCCCTGTTTCTGTGATTCAAGTGGTATCTATCCTCCCCTTCTGCATCATTGCTTGCATCTCTCTCATCTTCCTATGTAAACTTTTGAACTGCACAGTAAAATTACCCAGACATACTCTGTCATATTTTGTTGTTCCTCTGCTATATTCCTCATCTCTTTTTACCTTCTGTATACTGTCTAAACATCTATCCCCCTTTTCTGCTTTAATCACTCTATTTCTTCTCTTCCATCTTTATTTAGAAAAATTATTACTGAGATGTAACTTTCTAATAACTCAGCAGTACTGCTGTACCTTGTGTGGTAAAATCATACCTGTCTATTGCATACAGGTGGTGTCACTGCCTACTCTCCACCTATCCTCCTATCTTGCTACAGTTATCACTGAAACAGAGATCTGATGTTATATATGTATCTAATATCAGTAATTTGTAACTCCTCATAAAAAATGCTTTTGTCCAAACGATCAGGTAACTGTAAACCTATATCCGAAAAAGGGGTCCCCTTCACATGGTCAACTTTTCAGAAAGTTGACTTTCATATGGCTGAGACCATATGATCAACTTTTGAAAAGCCGACCATGGGGAACCGCTATCTCCGCACAGTGCAGAATGGGAAAACTTCCCTCTTCTGCACTGTAGTGCGATCTCGGAGTTGGTATATTAAAGTTACGGGGGGTGGGTGGAGGGTGGAGCCCCCCAGGGGGTGCAGGTAAGTGTTTGTTATGTTATATGTGTTTATTTTACATGGCCAGCTTTCCAAAAGTCGATCATATGGTCTCGGCCATATGAAAGTCGACTTTCTGAAAAGTAGACCATGTAAAGTAGACCCCAGAAAAAAAATATTGTATAACCACTACCTTCCACTGTTTACTTTTAGTTTTCATTTTTTTTTTGTCACAGCCAGTCTTCAGAATCTGTAATCCTTTCCTTCTTCTTTGTGATGGCTGCTAGCAAAGGTAACACCACTGTGAAGGTTACCTCCAGTCCCCATTCCTACCATCTTTATGCAACCTGATTGGCCTTGTTTACTGCCCCCTCAGCTGTCTCATTTGTCAGATTATTGGTGCCCACATGCATCACAATATGCATCCACCCCACTTGGGTAATCACTTTGGTCACCCTCTATTATATTTTATGAGTTGGAGTCAATGTCATTTTCACTGAAATGGGGTCTTTTATTTCTTTCTTTCTTAGACTCCTAATCCCCTTTGTGACTAAAATTAGCATCACTAAATCCTTTTTCTCTTGCCCCACACTTGTTTCTTGTCCAATACCAATACCCATCCTACATTTAACCTTTGCACTCCCACTTTTACCTCTGTTGTTCTTTTTTTAACTGTCGATAGTGGTTGCCTTCTGTCATGTGACATATATAATCTCTTGCACATGCCTCCTGTGCTCTTGCTACAAGACTTCCTCACTGCTCTGCCTCCTTTTTCTTTGCTTCTCCCATCTGGCAAGTGACTTTTGTTGTCCACTTCCTTCCTACTTTCCTTATTGTGTTAGTTTCTACCTTGCCACCTCTGAGTTTGTGTCACCGCTCCCCCAATACCTGGCTCTGCTTTGTGTATCTGTCCTGCCCTTGCTTGTTTTCCTTGGTATCCCTTGTGTGGCTGCATTTGTTTAAGTTACTCTGTTTACTTCATATGCCTTACAATTCTTTCAGCCCCTGCCCATATTTTCTTGTTCCCTTGTCCTCTGCTTTGTAAACAATCTCTTCAGTGTTTTCATCAAATAGTAGTTGTTAAAAGATCATTAAACTGTGGGCTATAAAAAGCCCCTTTAGTGCTAATAGCTCATAGTCACTCTATCTAGTGATATAATTAGGAGTGAGGCAAAAAGGCTCTTTCCAGGTGCATGCTGTTAGGGGGTGTGACGTCCCCTCTGGGCCAGTAATCAAGGAGCCTGAATCCTTACCACTGACACTGGTGAGGGACATCAACTTGAAACAAAAATAAATAAACACAGTATTTCCAGATGCACCTGTCTGTATCAAGCACAGTTTCCCTTAAGAGCTCACAGGGGACACACTCAGTCTGGGTATTGGTTTCCCAAGCTCTCTCTAGGTCTCCAATAAGACTTCTCACTGGCCCAGCCTTAAAGCTGTATCCTGAGATGAGTGTCCAAGCCACGTCCTCCACCATTCTCAGTGTGAAACCTGTACTCTGTGTCCATGTTCCAAGTAGTTGACACAAGCACTCTTTGAGATTTGATTTTCATACACACACACACACACACACACACACACACACACACACACACAGACACACACACACACATGGGAAAGGCTGGCATAGATTTACTAGCTATGTCCCTCTGCCCAGATTATGAGGTAGTTACTGCCACCAGACACTCCAAAGCCAGCTACTCTAATGCTCTTACAATGGTACCAAATTATACTGATTGAAATTAATACTAATACAAATGGTAATGTTGACCAAATAGCAAGGCTTTCAGGAGCAGACACAGTGTCACCAAATAAATATAAATACTCTCAAAGGTAAAAATATTCTCTAAAAGACCAGCCACAATGAAAAGTTTAAATATATTTAATAATAAATAATAAAAAAAATGAAAATACTAAGTATGTAATTTACAATAAACACCAGAGTTTCAATTACAGGAAATATTAAAATAACACAGATGAATAGATTCACACAAATACAGAAAAACAGTACTTAACTAATTTCACTATATTTTCCTAACTGATCTAAAGAATTAGTATCCCTGGTTACTTACTAAAGCAAGGTAAGATGAAGTGGGTTAGCAATCCTTCTTTGTCAGATACAGACTGCTCTGAGACTTCAATCTCATCTAGTATTAAAACATCATTTTAGTCCTGGATTACAGAATGATGTCACATACATCTGGTCATCTGACTTCTAGTTCCCATACTACCCCTTTCACTAGAGGCTGCCAGGATTTAGCAGAGATGTGTTACCTTACACCCCTGGAGCTTTGCTAAGATCGGTTTCAGCTTCTGGAAGTCATAAAACAATTTCAAACTTACACCCTTCCAGAGTAGCAATTAGTTCCCCCCAAAGACAATACAGAAGGCTTCCTAGTGCAGACTTTTTGTATCTGGCTGCATTGAGACTTGTGAGATACAATCTTTGTAGCCTAAATTAGGTAATTTAATTTCAGGATATTTTCTTAAAAGTTAGCTGGGGCTGAGCTTAACCTTTTCTCTTCCAGTTTCCTCTGTTACATTATTCATTTCAACAGTCATAATACAGTCTGACATACAGGTGCATTTCATTTTTTCTGTCCAGCACAACAAACTGTTGTTATATTTTTAATCCAAGCAGCTTTACAAATACATTTTTCAACACAAACATCTGTGCAAATCAGTTTGATATGCAAATGACATATAATTATTTACAAACCTCCAGCTAGTTATGCTGGCATATGTTACTCATCCACTGCCCTACTTCTCCTGACATAGATGGCAATACCTCACATCAATACAGGGTGTAGTTGTAGCTGACAATACCTCACATCTTTACACGAGGTGTAGATGGCAGTGCTGAAGAGCTGCCAATTGGATGCAATTGTAGTGCCAGACACACCTGATAGCATCACAGGAGATGGCAATTGGATGTGATTGCAGTGCCAGTAACAGCTGATAGCATGACAGGAGCTGCCAATCAGATGCGATTGCAGTGACAGTCACAGCTGATAGCATCACAGCATGAATGGTTAAATTAATTTGTTTGGTATCATTGTGTCTTAGTAACCTTAGAAAGATCTTGTGCATTTTCTTTTTTTGTTTGCTTGTTTGTTTGTTTTTTTGTTTGTTTTTGGTCTTCATGTTTGGAAATGTAGGCTCTGATTATATCAAAGGATACAGATTTGCTATTACCAACTTAAGATAAAGCTTTTTACTAGTCACACATAGATCTCAGCTGTCAATTCAAAATTATTGTACTGCACCATATGTTTACCAACGATCTGTAATAATTTCTAAGAAAAAAAGTAATATTGTGAAGATAACCAGTAACTATTAAATAACCTTTGGCCCTGAAAGCTGAAGATAGACCATTTACCTGGATTTGTTTATTGCAGGACTTCTGTTTGTATGTGAGACTATATACCAGTGTTAGACTATAATTAGGTAGGGTTGCTGTATACACAAGAAAATGTATTAAAGGACTGTTTGCCTTGAAGCTCCTTGCAAATATTTACATGTATTTAATGTTGTAATTCTAAAATCATTGCAGGCTGTATTCACGGATATAAGGAACAAGGACGGCAGTTAAAATATTTGCCTGTATCTTCTAACATTCTGATGGTTCTAGTACAATTGGTCCTGTAGGGATAAAATGCAATAAATGAATTAATAAAACTGCTGCCCCAATGAGAGGATGGAATGCTTGAAATAACTGAAATTCTTAAGAAAAAGATATATGATCATCTTGGAGATGAGGAAGTAAAGTGCAGCTTACCTTACAGCAGCAGTTAGCCCGTGTGGCAAACTAGGTGTTTCCAAGAAATCCACATCATCTACCACATTACATTTCACTGCTGCTTTGAGCTAGCAGTCGATCAAAAATAAGAGAAGTTCATAGGTTCATAGGTAGGTACTAGGCTATCTGCCCAAGGGCATTTATAAGCCTAGCCAGAGTGTGTCAGCTTTCGCCACCCCATTGATTAATTAACTGAGCCTCTGTCAAGAAGAGCCAATGAAGTGATCCCAGGGGTGTATTTTCTGTTATCCATCCACTCGTCAAGGTTTCTCTTGAAGAGTGTTAGTGAGGGGCTCTGCCTAATGTAGTTAGGAATTTTGTTCTAATGAATGGGGAGTCTCTGTGACAGGAATCTATCCCTCCAGCATGTTCTATTTATTGTTGTGGCGAGGTTTAGCTCACTAGAGCGAGTGGCTCGCAGTGACCTGGATTTCTTTAGGTGGACCATGTCCATCAATTCTGAGTTGGACATGGCTATGTAAGTCAGGCAGAGATCACCTGTGAGTAAGCAATATGAGACTGAGTGCAACTGGAGTTTTCCAGTCGGGCTGCATAGGACATATGTTTGAGGTCAGTAATCCTCTTGGTTAGGTACTTTTGTGGTCTTTCCAGCTGTTGGAAGTGTTTTGTGAGGTACCTCCCACATGGGGCATTGTACTCTATGATGGGTCTGATGAGTGACAAGTAGAGGGGCACTATAACCTCTTTATTTCTAGATGCGAACTCTTTAGTAATTAGATGGGCTACATAGAAGGATTTCCTAACTACTTTGGCAATATGATTGTCAAAGGAGAGATTACTATCAACCTGGGTCCCCAGATCTCTTATTACCTCTTCTGTATTAAGGGGGCTGCCACCTATGTGGTAATTCATGAGTTTTTTGTTTTTTCCAAATGGGATGACTATGCATCTTTTGGCATTTAGCTTGAGACCATGACTTTGACACCAGGTGTCCATCTCAGTAAGGCTCTTTTGGAGAATGTCCGTGTCAGCCGGAGAGTCAATTATGGCTCCCAGTTTGCAGTCATCGACGAACTTGGTTAGCCATAGTCCTCCTGTGTTTGCCTGTACTTCTGAGAAGTATATGCTTAACAGTAGGGGTCCCAGGACCGAGCCTTGTGGGACACCACTTTTGACTGGTTTAGAGTCGGATCTGGAGCCCGCTATTCTTACCGTGTGAGTTCTGTCTGTAAGCCAGTTGGCAACCCATCTCGTGATGTAGGGGTTTATGTTCAGGCTGGTGAGTTTTTCTATAATTCCAGAGTGGGGAATGGTGTCAAAAGCCTTGGCAAGATCAAGGTAGGCTGTGTGAACTACCTCCCCCTCATCTATGGCCTTGGTGACTGTCTCGAAGAAGTCAACCAGGTTTAGTAGGCTTGATCTGCCCTTAACAAAGCCAAACTGGGTCAGGTCAAGTATTTGGAGGTTCCCAATGTCTTTGTTAATGAGTTCCATGATGATGCGCTCCATAGCCTTGCAAACCAGGCTAGTCAGGCTTATGGAGCAATAGTTAAAAGGGTCAGTTGTGGCCCCTCCTTTGTGGAGCAGAATAACCGTTGCTGTGCGCCATTCTATGGGCACGTAGCCTGTGGAGAGGCTGAGGTTGAACAGTGTGTTTAGGTGGAGCATTACTTCATTCTGTAGTTTGTGCAAGATGCAGCCTGGGACACCATCTGGCCCCATTGATGCTGTACTTTTGGCTTTTGAAAGGGCTGTGCGTCTGTGATTTCCAGGACACTGCACTTTTCTGGTAATTGTTGTGGGCCCTTTTGGGGGTGAGAGGGGGGGTGAAGTTTGCACTGAATCTATCTGCCAGGATGTTGGCAATATCAGTAGGTTCAGTATATGTTATGCTATTTTGCACTAGCTCAGAGCATATCTGTGAGTTGCCACTTAGATTCTTGACATAGCTAAAGAAGGCTTTGTGGTTATCTTTCGAATCCTTTACTATTTTTCTTCCAAAGTTAGCCTTGGAGGATTTTATGAGGGGCCTTAGTTTCTTACTGATACTGATCAGGGATGTCTTTCCTTCTTGGGATTTGTTTTTTTTTCTGAACTAGTTTCCTCCTTCTATTGTATAGCCTGTTTATGGCAGGGGTCCACCAGACTGGTTTCTTTCTCTTAGGGGAGTGAGTCTTGGTTTTGCTAGGGATGGCACGATCCATGTATCCTTGTAGGTGCTCATAGAGTGCATTTGTAAAGGTTCCTGCATCTTGGACACTGTTATCGTTTAGCCTAGGGGCTGTGAAACTTACCACCTCTGTCTTAAGTAAGGTGAAGTTTGCTATAGAAAAGTTTTTCACTGTGGTTTCCTTGGTCGGAGGTGGTGGTGTGGTGTGGACATTCAGAGTCATTAGTTTATGGTCTGATCTAACCAGTGACGGGTTGACCTCCAGTGTGGAACACCTGTCGCCCATGTTGGTGATGACCAGCTCCAATATGTTTTCACCTCTGGTAGGGGAGTTTACCAGCTGATCCAGGGCATTTGAGTTGATAAATTCCATGAAGCGCTGGACCTGGGATTTTTTACTTAAGTAGTTTTCCCACTTAATGATAAGGTAATTGAAATCGCCCAATATCAGGGTGTTCGGTAGGACCTTCATGTTTTCCAGTGTCAAAAGAAAGGCAGAGTGGTGGCCCTGGGTCATGGAGGGTGATCTGTAGCAGGCCACAATTTGCATTGCAGATTTTCCTTATGTTAGTTGCACATGGATGATCTCGGAGGTATCATGCTGCGCCACTAACCTGGAGGTGTAGGTATCCTTGATGAATATGGATACACCCTCTCCTTTTGTGTTTCAGTCCATGTTCTGTGGCCCAAATGTGTGGTATGAGTTGTAGCCCGGTAGTGCTGGTGTGCTCTGTGGAGCCTTGAACCAGGTTTTAGTTACTGCACAGATGTCGATGTTCTCCATACTGAGGAGTGCTTCAAGTGCGTGCATTTTGAGATTTAAACTACTGGTGCTGAGTAGCATAACCCCCATTTTTTTATTTGTGCTGTTTACGGAGGTGGGTTTGACTTTTGACAGGTGCAAGCCATCTCTTGCAAAACAATGAGGCTTGTTGAGCATGTCGTCCCAGGCGGACTGATACTGGATCCCCTTTGAATGACACCAGAAGCTTAGCCAATTGTTGAAATTGATCATTTTTTTCTTTATACTGCGGTATCATTCTTGGTGAGGGCAGGATGCTACTCATTGTTCTGCTAAAATTTAGAACTGAAGGATAACAGGAGATGACACCAACGTCAGGTTAATCATACTATTTGGTATTCTAAAGAAGCCAGGTGAAACAATAAATAACTTTAATGTGCCTCTAGTCTACACACATCCTTCCTGAAAAGGCATTAACATTACATAGAACAGACTCAGAAATATTTTTAAAAGATACAATGTGTAAAGGCATTCCATCTGTTGAAAGGTGAAACAAAGCCGATTCTGCAGAAAAAAATGGAGTAGAAGTTTAAATTATAAAATGTAACTTTTTAATAGATGGAGGAAAATCAGGTGAGTCATGTGATCTTTACAAGCAGTAAAAACCTCTTTCTTTGCTAATTAATAGTATTCCAAAATTGTCTGCAGCGGATAGTTAGGCTAAAATTTGAATTGCATAGGTAAGGTGTATCAGTAGGAAACCTAACATTATGAAACGTTTGCATATAAATTAAACAAAAGGGGTCTCTTAGGTCTAGTTTGATAACTAGTTCAGATGAAGTAGAAAAGAGCTGATACAACTTGGGAACCCTATGGCATTTCCAATAGATTTCAATCCTTTTGGTTCTGACAGAGTGGCTTTCTCTCTCAGTTTACCATGTTTATTGCAAAGACGTGTAAACTTTAATCTCTATCACTAGTCAAACAGTATTTTGCAGTTCTTACATCACATCCATTTCCCAATACTGCAGCTTTTTTCACATTATCTATGACTGCCATCAGATGTAGGAA
>NC_056741.1:1471934273-1472049273 GCF_019279795.1 Protopterus annectens
ATAGCCGACTCTATAGTCAGGCACACTGATGTCCCACTCACCAAGATGAACAAGGAGAAAATTACAGTCAGCTGCCTGTCGGGTGCCAGGATCTGCCACATAATGCACGCACTCAAGTCACTCCACAACAAGTACAAATACGACTCTGTCATTGTCCATGCTGGAGTGAATGACTTGAGACGTACCTCCCTGGACTACATGAAAAGAGACATGGAAGAGCTCTTGGATCATGTGACCCAGGCAGGTATGACCCTAACCCTGAGTAGCATCCTGCCTTCGTCCAGAATGATACCACAGTATAAGGACAAAATGATTGACTTCAACAATTGGCTAAGCTTCTGGTGTCATTCAAAGGGGATCCAGTATTTATCTGCCTGGGAAGACATGATCAACAAACCATGATGCTTTGCCAGAGATGGTCTGCACCTGTCACCCCTGGGATTCAGGTTACTGGCTAAAGCTCTTGCCACCCCTATAGTGCCTTTTTTAGGCAAGGTTCAAAGGATAAAACCACCACCGTAACAGATACAAGCATGCAAAATCTGAAGGTAATGCTACTCAATGCTAGAAGTCTAAACCTCAAAATGCACTCTCTCAAGGCACTCCTAAAAATGGAGAACATCAATATCTGTGCAGTAACTGAGACCTGGTTCAAGGCTCCAGAGAGCACCCCTGCAATACCAGGCTAGAATTCTTACCACACTTTTCAGCCACAAAACCAAGACCGAAACACTAAAGGTGGAGGAGTGTCCATATTCACCAAGGATATTCACACCTCCAGGCTAGTTGCCCAACACAATGCATCTGAAATTCTCCAGGTGCAACTAACACTAGGTAAGACTGCAATCCAAATTGTAGCTTGCTACAAATCCCCCACCATGCCCCAAGATTCTCACTACACCTTTCTAAACATACTGGAAAATATTAAGATGCAACCAAACACCTTAATACTGGGTGATTTCAACTACCCTGCCATTAACTGGGAAAACTACTCGGGTACCAACTCCTTTTACCAATGGTTCTTGGAACTCATAAATTCCAACGCCCTGGATCAACTAATCCATTGTCCCAACAGGGGCTCCAATATCCTAGACCTGGGCATTACCAACATGGGAGATAGATGCTCCACACCAGTGGTTACCCCATGATTCGTCAGGTCTGACCATAAGCAAATCACCCTTGCAGAATCCTACACTAAAGCACTGTATGACCACATCCACTCGTGCATGAATCGTGCCATCCCAAATAGAACCAAGATGCTCTTCTCCAAAAAAAAGGAAGCCAATCTGGTGGTCCCCTGCTATAAACAAACTATACAACAGAAGGAAGAAACTGTTGCAGAAAAGAGGAAAATCCCAGGATACAAAAAAACTCCCTCACCAGCCTCAGTAAGAAGCTGGAATCCCTCATAAAATCCTCAAAAGCTAGTTACAAAAATAAAATTGCCAAAGATTCCAAAGACAACCACAAGGCATTCTATAGTTATGTCAAGAATCTAAATGGCAATGCTCAGATCTGCTCTGAGCTACAACAGAATGGCATTAAATATACTGATCCCAAGGATATTGCCAATATCCTGGCAGATTGATTTAGTGCCAACTTCACCCCCCTCTCACCCCCTAAAGGGCCCATCTCAATACCAAAAGATTGCCAAATTCCGGTAATCACGGCCACACAGATAGAAACCGCACTCTCCAAAGCTAAGAATACAGCATCCATGGGACCAGATGACATCCCAGGCTGTGTACTACATGAACTACAAAATGAACTGGCACCTCACCTAAGTGTCATATTTAATCATAGCCTCACCTCATGCTTTGTGCCCACTGAGTGGCGCACAGCTACAGTTATCCCGCTCCACAAGGGGGGATAGGTTCATAGGTTCATAGGTTCATACTAGGCTATCTGCCCGAGGGCATTTACAAGCCTAGCCCATCGTTTTGTGGCTTACGCCACCCCTTAAGTATGGGGAACTATACCCATTATTTTGCTGTGCCTCTGTCGAGCAGTGACACTGAGGTAATCCCTGGGGTATATTTGCGATCTCCCATCCATTGGTCAAGACTTCTCTTGAACAAGGCTAGCGAGGTGCTCTGCCTCACATGTACCGGGATTTTGTTCCACAGCATAGGGAGTCTTTGGGTGATGAATCTATCCCTCCAGCACGTCCTATTAATAGCCGTATCGAGGTTTAAGTCTCCCGCCCTTGTGGCTCTGGTGGATCTAGATTTTTTGAGGTGAAGCATATTCATCAAATCTGGGTTTGACATGGCCTTGTATGTTAGGCAAAGGTCACCTCTGAGCAAGCGGTAAGCGACTGAATAGAGCTGGAGTTCTTTCAGTCGGGCAGCATAGGACAGATTTTTGAGACCCTTTATCCTTTTGGTGAGGAACTTTTGTGGCCTCTCCAGCTGCTGCAAGTGTCGGGTCAGATACATTCCGAATGGGGCATTGTACTCAATCATTGGTCTGATGAGTGATGAGTAAAGGGAGACCATGACCTCCCTAGATCTAGATGAGAATCCCTTTATGATAAGGTGGGCAATGTAGAAGGTCTTCCTAACTACTTTAGCTACATGGGTGTCGAATGACAGACTACAATCAACCTGGGTCCCCAAGTCCCTGATAACTTCTTCTGTGCTTAGTGGATTGCCACCTATTTGGTAGCTGGGAGTAACCTTGTTTTTCCCGAAGGGTATGACTATGCATTTTTTGGCATTTAACTTTAGGCCATGGCTCTGGCACCAGTTATCTGTTTCTGAGAGACCATTCTGAAGGATATCTGTGTCAGATGTGTTTTCTACTATGGCTCCCAGTTTGCAATCATCTGCAAACTTTGTCAGCCATAACCCTCCTGTGTTTGCTTGTACTTGAAAAGTAGATGCCAAACAAGAGTGGGCCCAGGACTGAGCCCTGTGGGACCCCACTTGTGACAGGCTTTGAGTCTGACATGGCGCCAGCAACTCTGACCCTGTGGGTTCTGTCACTCAGCCAGTTTGCAACCCATCTTGTGATGTATGGGTTAACATTTAAGCTGCTGAGTTTTTCAATGATACCCGAGTGAGGTATTGTATCGAAGGCCTTCGCCAGATCCAGGTAGGCTGTATGGACTGCCTTTCCCTCATCAATGGCTTTGGTGACTGTTTCGAAAAAGTCAACCAAGTTTAAAAGGCATGATCTGCCTTTGACAAAACCAAACTGGGTTGGATCCAAGGTCTGCAAATTCCCTATGTCTTTATTTATGAGGTCCATTATGATCCTCTCCATGGCTTTGCAGATAAGGCTTGTCAAGCTAATAGGCGGTAATTTCCAGGGTCGGTGGAGGCACCGCCTTTGTGAAGTGGGACCACAGTTGCAGTGCGCCACTCCCTGGGTACATATCCAGAGGTAAGACTTTGATTAAATAGCTGTCCTAGTTGTGGGTTTAATTCCTCATTGAGTTCGTGGAGCACACAGCCGGGGACACCATCGGGTCCCATGGATGCAGTGTTTTTTGCTTTGGAGAGAGCAGTTTTAACTTGGGCGTTGGAAATGTTTGGGGGGCTGCAATCGTTTGGTATAGATATCTCTCCTTTTGGGGGAGGGGGGGGAGAAGTTCGCACTGAACCTGTCAGCCAGTATGTTGGCAATGTCTGTAGGATCAGTAATCTTCACATCATTTTGGACTAGTTCTGAGCATATCTGGGAGTTTCCTCCCAGGTTTCTAACATAGCTAAAGAATGCCTTATGATTGTCTTTTGAGTCTTTAGCTATTTTTCTCTCAAAATTTGCTTTGGATGATTTTATGAGAGCTCTCAGTTTTCTACTTATAGTGATCAAGGGTGTCTTACCTTTTAAGGATTTTGCTCTATCTTGTAGTAGCTTCCTCCTTTTGTTGTAGAGTTTGTTTATGGCTGGGGTCCACCAGAGTGGACGCTTGCCTTTGGTACAGAGAGTCTTTGTTTTGCTTGGGATTGCCTTATCCATGCAGTCCTGCAGGTGCTGGTAGAAGGCATTTGTGAGTGATTCAGCGGCTTGAGTACTGTTTTCCGCCGGCTCAGGGGCCTTAAAGGAGACCACACTAGTCTTTAGAAGTGTGAAGTCGGCTTTCGAGAAGTTTTTTACTGTGGTCTTTTTATTTCAGGTGGGGTGGGATGAGGACCTCCAGCGAGATTAGTTTGTGATCTGATCTCACCAGTGAGGGGTATACTTCCGGTGTTGAACATTGTGCTCCCATGTTCGTGATGATGAGATCAAGTATGTTATCTCCTCTTGTGGGGATGGTGACTAGTTGTTCCATGGCATTTGAGTTTATGAATTCCAGGAACATTTGGGCTAGGGTGTTTGGGCTTGAGTAGTGTTCCCAGTCTATATTAGGGTAATTGAAGTCACCTAGTATGATGGTGTTTGGTGATACATTTATCCCCTCTAGTGTTTTCAGGAAGGCCATGTGAGGTTCCTGAGTTTGTGAGGGTGGCCTGTAACATGCTACAATTTGCAGAGCAGTCCTGCCTATGGTTAATTGCACCTGGATGGTCTCCGATGCATCGTGCGTTGCCACCAGTCTTGAGGTGTGGGTGTCCTTGATGAATATGGATACCCCCCCTCCTTTCTTGGTATTGTCCGGATTTTGGGGCCGGAACGCATGATATGAGGTAAAACCTGATAGTGCTGGGGTGCTCTCAGGAGCCTTAAACCAGGTTTCTGTTACAGCACAGACATCGATGTTCTCCATCTTGAGAAGGGCCTCGAGTGCGTGCATTTTGAGATTTAGACTTCTGGCATTGAGCAGCATTACCCTTAGTTTTTTTCCTTTTCGGTGTTCTAGGGTGGTAGGTTTAGAATTTGAGCCTTGCCTAAAAAAGGCACTATGGGGGTGGCAAGAGCCTTTGCCAATATCCGGAATCCCAGGGTGACAGGTGCAAGCCGTCCCTTGCGAAGCAGCGTGGCTTGTCCAGCATGTCATCCCAGGCAGACAGACACTGGATCCCCTTTGAATGACACCAGTGGTTAAGCCAATTGTTAAAGCTGATCATCTTATCTCTGTATTGTGGCATCATTCTTGGTGAGGGTAGGATACTGCTCAAGGTCAGGGTCATACCTGCCTGGGCTACATAATCAGAGAGCTCCTCAATGTCTCTTTTCATGTAGTCCAAGGAGGTACGTCTCAGGTCGTTTACACCAGCATGGACAATGACTGAGTCATATTTGTACCTGCTGTTGAGAGACCTGAGTGCTTGGCGTTATGTGGCGGATTCTAGCCTGACAGGCAGCTTACTGTGACCTTCTCCTTACTCAGTCTGGTGAGCGGGACGTCAGTGTGTCTGACTATGGAGTCACCAATGACTAGTGTGTCTGGCATTGTGTTTGGCCTTAAGGGCTGTGACTGTTCGACACTCTGACTGTGAGGTCTATGTGTTGCAGGTGCTGTGTTCTGAGGTGGTGGTTGTTTGGGTGTCTGCTTAGGTGGCCTCTGCTGTTTTGGTAGATTTTGGTTCAGAGCCTCCGAGTATGTCTTTGTGTGTTTATGTGTATGATTTGAGGTTGTGATGGTACTATGTGAGACTGGGTCTATAGTGTGTGTGGTAACCTTCTCCTCCTGACTGGTCTTGTCAGTCCTATGTTGAGAGAGCTCAGCCTCCAGTTTGGCCGTATAGTTGCATCTCTCGCATGTATTTGTGTTTTGTGGGAGGAGGAGAGGGTTGTCTGTGTACATGAGGCAATTGTAACATTGCCTCAAAATTCCCAGGTTCACCAGCTGAGCAGGAGAGGACACTAGCAACTGATCCGTCGACATGCTAGAAGGAATAGACAAAAACTTGAAAAAGATTCCGGGGGACGTGGGTGACAGAAATGGGGGTATGCCTTTTGGGGTACTATCTATGACAAGAGTGTCGTATCAAGGTAATAAGTACTGTAGGAGCAAGTGCTAGGTTTAACAGATAGAGAATATTCTACTTGGAGTCAAGTAGAGAAGATCTTTAAAGTTATAGGATACGCTGATTGGATCAGTAGTATAGTCTGAGGAAGGTAGTTTTAAGGGAAAATTTGAAGAGTGGAATTTAGGTAGCACTAATAGTTTAATTCTGCTTAACCGGCGCTGCCCTAGTGTGCAACAGTAGCAGCTCCGCGCTAATTCGCGCTAAATCGCGCTAACGCGCGTTTAGCGTTTTTTATATCAGGGGGCTGGAAGAAGCTAGGAACTGGCCCAAAACGACCAATAAACTACTAGTTACTGGCTGAAACCTCACAAAACTGGACAAAAGGCAGCTCAATGCTTCCCCCTCTCACTGGTAAGCAAGGTAACTTCCTCTCCCCCAAATAAGGCAAGGAAACAGTACACAGGAACTACTACCAAAGCCCAGGAATCAGCAACTCTGAATCTGGACTACTCTAGCTTAGCAAGGCGGGAAAACAAGAGATATTTTTTTTGGTTTTCCGCCTTGGATCCCAGGAACTACCGTCCCATCAGTCTGACAAGCCTGATCTGCAAGGCCATGGAATGCATTATCATGGAACTTATAAATAAAGACATTGGCAACCTTCAAACACTGGACCCCACCCAGTTTGGGTTTGTGAAGGGCCGATATTTTCTCCTGAATCTGATTGACTTTTTCTAATCAGTCTCCAGAGATGTGGACAAGGGTAAGGCAGTCCACACAGCCTATCTGGACCTTGCCAAGGCATTTGACACCATCCCCCACTCTGGAATCATAGATAAACTTACTAAACTGGGCATAAATCCCTATGTCACTTGATGGGTTGCTATCTGACTTACTGACAGAACCCAGACTGTAAAAGTAGCCGACTCCAAATCCAGCTCCAGACAAGTGACAAGTGGAGTACCTCAGGGTTCAGTCCTGGGACCACTCTTGTTTGGCATCTACTTCTCTGAAGTACAGGCCAACACTAAGGGACTCTGGCTAACAAAGTTCGCAGATGACTGCAAACTGGGAGCCATTATTGAATCCCCAAATGATGTGGATATTCTACAAAAGAGCTTTACAGAAACAGATGCCTGGTGCCAGAGCCATGGGCTCAAGCTTAATGCCAAGAAATGTATAGTTATCCCCTTTGGAAAAAAATGTGTACCCATGAATTACCACATAGGTGGCAGTACACTGAACATCGAAAGTGTGATGAGAGACTTAGGGACACAGGTGGACTGTGGTCTCACTTTTGATAACCACATCACCACAACAGTCAGGAAATCCTTCTATGTGGCACACCTCATCACTAAGGGCTTTTCATCCAGAAAAAAGGAGGTCATTGTCCCACTGTACTCATCCCTTATTAGACCCATTATAGAGTATAATGCCCCATTTGGCATGTACCTCACAAGACATCTGCAACAGCTGGAAAGGACAGAAATACCTCACTAAATGAATCACAGGCCTAAAGCAGATGCCATATGCTGACCGCCTAAATAAACTCCAGCTATACTCTGTGGCATATTGTCTACTCAGAGGCAATCTCTGCTTAACATACAAGGCCATGTCAAACCCTGAGCTGTTGAACATGCTCCACTTAAAGAAATCCCAATCCCTCAGTGCCACACGCTCCAGGGATCTAAACCTTGTCATCACAATGAACAAAACATGCTGGAGGGATAGGTTCCTGACCCAGAGACTCCCCATACTCTGGAATAGACTGCCCATACATGTCAAGCAGAGCACCTCATTGGCCCTCTTCAAAAGGAACCTTGATGACTGGATGGGAGATAGGAAATTCACCCCAAGGATAATGTCAGTTGCCCTGATAGTCAGGGGTCCAGAGAAGTAAATATTGTAAGAAGAAATATCCAGGGAAATGTTATGGCTAGGCTTGCATAGGCCCTAGGGCCGATAGCCTAGTACCAACCTATGAACCTGTGAACCTATAGATAGATAATCTTTCACTTCACTACATCACTGACCTGCTAGATCAACATACAATATATCGACCACAAATAGTTGAAACTCACTAAATAAAAAAAAAAGTTTTATGCAGGAGGGCAAGCCACCATGCACCCCACTTATTTGGAAGCTATGCCCTACACACCATGCTAATTATATATACCAACTCCAAGATCAGAAAACAGTAGGAAAGGGTACAGTTTCACTCCCTACTGAGTAGCAATCCTAAAAAACAAACTCCAGCATTGTGTGATGAACCTGCATTTCAATTTAAAAAAGCTTCCTTCCAAAACATTCAGTGTACGAATTCGATGAATGTATGATGAAACACATTGAGGCCACACACATACATATAACAAATTAGTTAAATTCAGCAGTAAAACCTGTTTTGTGTAGGTTGATTCTGCCAGGTGATGCCATACTTTCTTATAAAGAAGTTAGTTTACAAATCAGCAGACATCATCTTACAGCACTGTAGCAGATTTAATGCTAAATTATACAGTAGATATATGCAAAGCCAGCAAAATAATCAGGTGAAACTGTTAACAGAGACAGAAACCTATGAAATGCATGTGAAAGAAAAGATATTTGACAAGAATATAAAGACAGTCCCCGGAATTCAGCAAGCTCTGCACGGTGTGCAGGAATAATGCAGGAGCTGCTGGAGGCAATATGGCCACTGTATGATCCAGGAATAAGCTCCAGGGATGTGCACAAGCACTCCTGCACTATTCCTGCATGGACACATCTCCTGTAAACAAATGACCCCATTTGCAGGTGAAAACCATGCAAATGAGATGAATTTGCAATCTAGGAAGCTGTCAGCCAGCCGTGCAGGACTAGTGTAATATGCAGAAATGTACTCCATTAGTAACCGAATACATTTCTGCAAACTACAAAACGGAGCCATGACAGCTCCAAATAAAGGGTATATAGTATTTGTAAAGCATGGCAATGGCCAAGTATATGGCCATTGGCATGGAAAGCAGTTGCCATAATTAAAAAAATAACTTATAGTTTTTTTTAGCAGATTTTGGCTGTTTAAGCGTCAGGCAGAGGCGTGCAAACGGGATTGGGCCGAAAAAAAAAAAAACTGAAATAAGCATTGTATCCAAAATCACTATTTTGCCATTATAGTCAATGGCAGACAGAAGACAATATGGCCAGTGAATAGTGGTTGCTAAGGGGGATTGACTTGCAACTATGCATTAGTAGGCAATCCTAAGCAAATTAGGGAAATTATACTGAATCCCAGATTTCCCCTCAATGCTAGCCAGCACCCAGCCATTTAAGTGCAGGAATACCATGGTGCAAGCCTAAGAGTTAGCTGACATCATAGGGAGGGTGTCAGGCATACTGTAAGCTTATTGGAGCCCTGTGGCTCAGGTTTGCCCTTAGCTTAGCAGAGCTAATCAAGGGGGTATGTCTGAGGCTGCCCAGTACTCTTTACATCGCCTAAATGGGTGTGCATGCCGTACACTGCGTTTTAAAGAAAAAAAAAACTAAACCAGGAAATAGCAGCTCTGTGCACATTTGAGCACTCTGTTTGCACGGTGTGCCCCTGGGCTTAAACAGGAAGGCAATGTGAAGGGAAAACAGCAGTAGGAAGGTAATCAAGGGGAACTAGCATAGCTGGTAGGTGAAATGTGTCAGAATCAGACAATTACACAGGCAGCAGACCAGCCAAGCCCAGCACACCACTATAAACTATGCAAACACCTTACCCTCTGTTTTTTCCCACATCCTCTATACCACCTTTGTACACAAGTAGGGAAATTTTACCAAATAAAAGCAACAAAATGATAGGGGCTGCAGCAGCTATCATACATCAACATGTGGAAGAGGCTGAGGGTGGTGAGGATGAGAATGCTGTTGACCAACCCACAGCGAGGAGAAGGAGAAGAGTGTACAGACCCACCAGGGGCTACATGAGCTGGAGATAGTGGAGCACTATAGGGTGGACAGGGACATCCTACAGCAAATTGCGGAGCTGTGCTGGCCACACCTCACACACAGAACTAACAGAGGGGAACCCATCCCAGTGGATACCAAGATATGTGTAGACCTAAGACTATTAGCTGCAGGTACCTACCAAAGGCCAACTGCGGATATCATGAGGATCTCACAGGCATCAGCATCCAGGGTACTCCACCAGTTCCTGGATGCCATGTCAGCACATGCCGATGAGAACATATATTTCCCCAACACCCGTGAGGCTTTGGCCAGCAATATGCATCTCTTCCACCAAATAGCAGAATACCCTAAGGTAGTGGGTGCTATAGACTGCACACACATATGCATCAAAGCACCACCCAGTGAATGAGGTAGGGTCTATATTATCTGCAAGGGCTTCCCCTCCATCAACTGCCAGGTCATGTGCGATGCCCAAGGCATTATAATGAATGTGTGTGCTGGCTGTCCTGGAAGTAATCATGACTCCCACATCTGGCATCTGATGCAGCTGTACCAGAAATTAGCCAATAGGGACATCCCTTACGGTCACCTAGTGGGGGATGCTGGTTACGTACTGGAGCCATGGCTGATGACACCATCAGAAATGCACACACAGTCGAACATGAACTCCATAATGAGGCACAAGCACAGACCAGAATCATAATAGAGGATGTGTTTGGGATGCTCAAGTGACGGTTCCTGTGCCTGGACACATCTGGTGGAGCCTTGCAGTACTCACCAGCTACATGTACACAAATTGACATTGTATGCGCCATGCTACACAATATGATCCTGCGGAAACAGCTGCAGCAGGAACAGCACGGGGCAGGGCCACACAGCCCTCCACCATTGCCAAGGCCTGCACAGGCACAAAGGCACAGAGTAACTCAGTGGAGAAACAACCTGAGCCCACCCCAGTAGGCAGAAGGAGGCATGTCCAGTATGCCCAGGCCTTGGCAAAAAGGCAAGGCATAGCACATACACTGACACGGTAGGGACCCAGGGAATGACACCTCTCTCTGACTCACACATACAGTAAAAGGGATGCCAAACATGACACTATCTGTGCTTAACCATGTATAAGGAGTGTACTATGTGCATCTAACATAGTCAGCCCTCCAGCACCATTATCAACTGGCACAGCCGCAAGGTAAGTCACTCTTCCAACCAATTGCCTAATAGAGTAGTATGTGTTGTTAATTGTATCTATGGTATGGATGTGAGCATGCAATGGAATTGGGTGGCTGAATGGGATGCCAGCAGATAGTAGACACTTATAGTGGCAGCATGAGATCTGTAACAAATACTGGTGTCACCATAGTAGGCAGTTTTAGACTAGGTGACAAAACTCACTGCAGGAAATATGCTGGGCCACATGTGTGTCCATAGGACACACACATGCCAGTCAGGGAGGCTCACATACTCAACAACAGTCTCAATCAGCAGGACAGGTGTAGAGAAACACAAACAAAGGATGTGCTAAGGCCACTGATTGATGTCTATGGAGAACATCCCCCTCAGACCTGCACAGACATACTACAACAGGTCAGGCAGTGGGATGTTAGTTCTGAAGGGTAAGAAGTCAGAAACTGAAGTGCAGGTCAGTCAAACCCAAGACCTGTAGTACACTGATATACCTCTAGTCAGCATGATAGGTTAGAATACAGAATGAAATGGAGTACCTGAAATACCAGTGCAGTCACAGGAAATGTGTACAAGTTTCAGGTGTGCTCCCCCCAATCCTATGTAGAAATGTAGTAACTGTCAGGTGTGCCCCCCAATCCTATGTAGACATGTAGTTACAGTCAGGTGTGCCACCCCCCCAATCCTATGTAGAAATGTAGTAACATGTATGTGTAGGCATAATAACAGTGGAGCACAGATTACCTGAGCTGGCCAAGGTAGCAGGATAGATTGTAGCATGTGTACAACATGCAGGTCTGTGTGTGTTAGGTTGGTGTGTGTTGTATATTGTGTGAGAGTGGTCAGTATATATGCATGATGAGGTTTGTCCTGGTGGCCATTGCCCAGTACTGCTGATGACAGGGCCAAGTTCTCACAACTGCAGTGCCAAACACAGTGTTTCCCAGCAAAACACATTCCAGCAGTAAGCCATAGTAAATGTTTGGAAGTAATATGTGTCACCATCTGAAAGATGGACATGGCATGAATGTCGGCCCAGATATATAAGCAGTACACAGGGGGAGGTACCCCAGACAGACAGTGTATAATATGTAACTGTCAAATGGACACACCCTTTGAATTGTACATACAGGTTTGCAGCACATTATTTGGGCTTGTAGTAAGGAATGCCAATGTCATCTGGCCAAACGCTGGCAGACCACAAAGGTCATAGGAATGAAGTATTGAAAAACAGCTGATGTCCCTGCACAAGCCAGCATAGGGAGAATTCTCCATGCATATCTATGAGTCAGATGCAAGTAGTGTCCATAGAACACATGCGCACAGCTCACCCCACCACCACCTACAGGTACCTCTTCAGTCTTATCCCTGCTATTGGGAATGAGTACAATATGACCCTCACCTGTGTAAGGCAATAGCGAAAGAATGCAGTATGCAGAGCAGATGTCCCATGCAGGTGTGTCCATAGCTGTAAGCAGCACCCTGCCATCATCCACACCACTGGATCAATGCTGTCAGAAAGTATTGGCATGAACACCTTGCACATCTACCCTGGAACTGTAGGAGTGACAGAATGCAACGGCCTGCTACAGCTGGCCTGCATCCCTACCAAATGGCCTACAGTCCTCTGCCAAAGGCCTGTGTCTCACCTGTAATGCCAATGTATGTTATGTCATGGACTCCCAAATAACAACATAACACAGTCAACAGAACCCATATGCAGGGCCATGTGGACAAATCACAGTAACATGTCCACCATGTCCTAATGCATGAACTGTGGACCAACACCAAAACACAGCTGTGATAAGGTGATAACTATAAGGAAGATATCAGATAGTGTTTTCATAATGTATGGAAGAGGACAGAATAATAGAGGGGGGTGGGAGCATGGGCGGCATGGAGTGTGTGAAGTCTGAAACTCAGCCGTGTGCACATACTATCCCTGGCTGCAAACACAAGAATGGGTGGCTACAAACCTGCTCATAAACCACAATGTGAAGGGGTAATGTCCAGAATTATGACCCCTGCCTCTGGGTAACCTGTGTGAATCTATACAGCTGTGAGGTATGACCACAGCAGGATATGGCCATACTGTCAAGTAGATGGATGTACAAGCATGGGATCCTCTACCACCACTGTACCAAGGTGCTGAACCATTTACACAGACCCGCAGCAAGTGTCTGCAGCTTCCCCTCCAGAATAGCATGATTGTGCAAGAATATGTAGGCTGCTGACCACAATATTGGACATTGTTGCATTCACCCTGTGTTCCCCAGGACATCACTGCAAGCAAATATGTATACCTGACATAAACTATCACAGTGTATAACAGTGCATATGTCTGAATATCTCTGCTAACACCAGGACCATGTAGCAGAAGCAGTACAGACACAATTACCTACAGTAACCCACTATCTTTTGTCCATTTTGACCCCGTATTGTCAACTGATCTACAGATATCCTGCAGAAACAGTTTGCGAGCTGTAGTTGTAGAACATAAAAGTCTGCACTGGAGTACAATCTACCTGGAATGGATTCACACATTCAATACAGAAGGTCATACTGGGCATGCTCCCACACTTACAGAAATGAAGCCCATGTCTGGCAACAACAGTGGACCATACATATCTGACAGTCGCAGATGTTAGTGCATACACTCCTCAGTACACACCAGTCATGCTTTGCACACACATTGGATAGGAATACACACATATATCCAAGGACAACACACTATAATAGGCCAAAAATACACATACATGGATATGTGGAAGAGAGTGACAGTGACAAAGAGCCTTCCATCATGACGCCTGTCCCACCCAGCACACATCCAACTGGCTAAAACCACATGATGTGCAAATGTCAATCACTGAAGACATTTGCCTCTGGTATCCCTCAGCACTACAGTGTCATGTGTGCTTGTGCTAACTGTGTAACATGACTGTACAAGTCAGTAGTCATTTAGCAGTTGTATACATGTACCTGTGGAATATAAACCTGTGTGTCTGCCTCTAGATGAATGGGTTATGCCCCATGCACACACACTGCACTCCCCATTGCCTTACTATGGCAAGCCTGCTGATGCCTTCACCTTGAAATACACCTTTGGGTTAATAGTACCCCAGTAATCTCTGTGGTGCGTACTATAACTGCATAATGCTGTAGTGTGATGTACTAGCTAGGTAGGAGTTCTAATCCCAGATGTGTCAACTGTGTGTGTTTGCCTGTGTAGGGATCAATGCCTTTTTAGGTCAGTCACACTCACTACAATTTCAAATGCCCTACTTTGGCATGCCTGCTGATGTCATTCACTTTGGAATACACCTTTGGGGAAAGAGTAGCCAGTAACTTCTGTGGCCCATCCTATAACTACATAATGTTGTAGTGTAATGTACAAGTTAGGCAGGGGTTCTATTCCCAGACATGGCAAGTGTGTATGTGCATGTTTCTCTGTCTGTGTAGGAAGCAATGCTTTTGAGGCCATTCACAGTTGTTACAGCCTCCATTGCCCTTCTTTGGCAAGCCTGCTGATGTCATTCACTTTGAAATACACCTTTGGGGAAGAGCTAGCCCCATAATCTCTGTTTTGCGTCCTATAACTGTGTGATGCTGTAGTGTGCTAAGCTAGTTAGGTAGGAGTTCTTTTCTCAGACATGGCAAGTGTGGATGTTTGTTTGCCTGTGTAGGAAGCAATGATTTTTAGGCCATTCACAGTGACTGCAGCCTCCATTGCCCTTCTTTGGCAAGCCTGCTGATGTCATTCACTTTGAAATACACCTTTGGGGAAGAAGTAGCCCAGTAATCTCTGTGGTGCATCCTATAACTGTGTAATGCTGTAGTGTGATAAACTAGTTAGGTAGGAGTTCTTTTCCCAGACATGGCAAGTGTGGATGTTTGTTTGCCTGTGTAGGGAGCAATGCTTTTGAGGCCATTCATAGTCAGTACAACCTCCATTGCCCTTCTTTGGCATGCCTGCTGATGTCATTCACTTTGAAATACACCTTTGGGGAATGAATAGCCCTGTAATCTCTGTGGCATGTCTTGTAACTGCGTAATGCTGTTGTGTGATGTAGTAGTTAGGTAGGAGTTCTATTTCCAGACATGGAAACAGCGAAGCTCTGTGTGTAGGGATCATTTTTTTTGGCCATTCACAGTCACTATGCACACCTACAAATGGAGAACATTTATAACTGTTCAGTAACAGAGACCTGATCCAAGCCTGCAGAGAGCACCCCTGCAATACCAGGTACAGCTTTCACCACACATGATGGCCACTAAACCATGACCAAAACAATAAAGGTGGAGGAGTGTCCATATTCACCAAGGATATTCACACCACCAGGCTACTTGCCCAACAGAATGTGTCTAAAATACCCCTGGTGCAACTAACAGTAGGTTAGACTGCATTCCAAATTGTAGAGCTTGCTACAGATCCCCCACAATGCCCCATGATACCCACTACAGCTTTTGAAACATACTGTGAAATATTATGATACAAGCAAACACCCTAATACTGGGTGAATTACACTACCCTGCCATTAACTGGTAAAACTACTTGTGTACCAACACGTGTGCCCAACGGTTCTTGGAAGTCATGATTCCCAATGCCCTGGATCAAGTAACCCATAGTCCCACCAGGGGCTCAAATATCCTAGACCTGGTCATTAGCAACATGGGAAACCAATGCTGCACACCTATGTTCACCCCATCAGTGGTCAGTTATGCCCATGAGCTAATCACCCTTAACATCAACATTCTTCCCCCATACCCCAGTAAGGAAACCTCCATAACACAGATCTCCAAAGCCAACGTCATGCTACACATGTCAGACGTGACTAACATTATGACACCTATGCAGAAGGGAACTGAAAGGACGATTGCTAAATCATACATGAAGGCACTGTACAAGCACATCCACTCATGCATGAATCATGCCATCCAATATTGAACCAAGATGCTCCCCACCAAGAAAAGGAAGCCAATGTGGTGGCCCCCTGCCAGAAACATACTGTACAACAAAAGGAGGTAATGGTTGCAGAAATGGTGGAATTTCCAGGATGCAAAATACTCCCTTACCAGCTACAGTAAGAGGTAGAGATCCCTCATAACATCCACCAAAGCTAGTTATGAACATAATATAGCCAAAGATGCCAGAAACAACTGCAGGTCTTTCCATAGCTATGTGAGGAATCTAAATGGCAATGTTCAGAACTGCTGTGAGTTACATCAGGATGGTATTAAAATCTACTGCTCCCAGGGATATTGCCAATATCCTGGCAGATCGATTCAGTGCCAACTCCACCCACCTCCCAACCCCCAAAGGGCCCATCTCAACATGGATTGATTGCCATATTCTGGTAATAATGGCCACATAGATAAAAACCACACTCTACAGAGCTGTGACAACAGCAGACATGGGACCAGTCAACATCCCTGGCTGTGTACCACATGAGCTACAAAATGAACTGGCACCTCACCTACGTGCCATGCCTAATCATAGCCACACCTCAGACTGCATGCCCACTATGTGGCACACAGCTACAGTTATCCCAGTCCACAAGGGGGAATCCACCTTGGATCCTGGGAACTACAGCCTCAGCAGTATGATGTGCCTGATCTGCAAGGCCATGGAATGTATTATCATGGAAATTAAAGCAAAGGCATTGGCAACCTGCAAACAGTGGACCCTAACCAGGTTGGATTTGTGAAGGGCCAATCATGTCACAACCTGAATGACAAATGTGAATCCATCTCCAGAGCCGTGGACGAGCGTAAGGTGGTTCACACAGGCTATCTGGACCTCAACAAGCCCTTCAACACTATCCCCCAGTCCAGAATCATAGATAAATGTATCAAGCTGGCCATTAATCCCAATGTCACCCGATGGGCTGCCAACTGCTGTACTGACACAACCCACACTGTAAATGTAGGTAACACCAACCCAAGATCCAGACAAGAGACAGTTGGAGTAACTTAGGGTTCAGTCCTGGCACAGCCCTTGTTTGGCATCTACTGCTCTGAAGTACAGTCCAACAGTAAGGGACACCGGCAAACAAAGTTTGCAGATGACTGCACAATGGGAGCCAATATTGGATCCCCACATGATGTGGATATTCTACAGAAGGGCCTTACAGAAAGACATGCTTGGTGCCTGAGCCATGGCTTCAAGGTCAATGCCAAGAAATGTATAGTTATCCCCACTGGGAAGGGACATGTACCTTTGAAGTATCACATAGGTGGCAGTACACTAAACACCTAAAGTGTGATAACAGACTTAGGGACACAGGTGGACAGTGGTCTCATATTTGATAACCACATCTCCACAACAGTCAGGAAACCCACCTATGTGGCACACCTCCCACTAAAGGCTTTTCATCCAGGAAAAGGAGGCCATTATCCCACTGTAGGCATCTCTCAGTAGACCCAGTACAGATGACAATGGCCCATTACGTATGTACCTCACAAGACATCTGCAACAAGTAGAGAGGCTGCAGACATACCTCACAAAATGACCACAGGCCTAAACCAGATGCCCTATGCTGACCATCTGAAAATCATCCAGCTATACTCTGTCACGTATCGTGTTCTCGGAGGTGATCTCTGCTTAATATAGCATGCCATGTCAAACCCACAGCTGTTGGACATGCTACGCTTAGAGAATTCCAAGCCCTCGCGGCCACATGCTCCAGGGATCCAAATCCTGTCATCACAATGAACAATACATGCAGGAGGGATGTGCTCCTGACCCAGAGACTCCCCAGACTCTGGAACAGACTGCCCATACATGTCAAGCAGAGTGCCTCTTTGGCCCTCTTCAAAAGGAACCTGGACAATTGGATGGGAGATAGGACATTTACCCTGGGGATCATGTCAGCTGCCCTGCTAGACATGGGTGCAGGGAAGTAAATATTATGGGAAGTCATAGCCAGAGAATTGTCATGTCTAGGCATGTATAGGCCCTAGGGCCAATAGCCTAATATCAATGTATGATCCTATGAACCTATGAACTACACTTCCCATTGCCCAACCTTGGCAAGGTTGCTGATGTCATTCACTTTGAAATACACCTTTGGGGAAAAAAAGCCCAGTAATCTCTGTGGCGTGTCCTATAACTGCATAATGCTGTAGTGTGATATACTAGTTAGATATGAGTTCTCTTCCCAAACATGGCAAGTGTGGATGTTTGTATGTGTGTTTGTTTGTGTAGGGAGCAATGCTTTTGAGGCCATTCACAGTCACTACGACCTCCATTGCCCTTCTTTGGCAAGCCTGTTGATATCATTCACTTTGAAATACACCTTTGGGGAAGAGTAGCCCAGTAATCTCCGTGGTGCATGCTATAACTGCATAATGCTGCAGTGTGATGTACTAGTTAGGTAGGAGTTTCAATCCCTGACATGGCCACTGTAAGTAAGACTTGGTGTGTGTGTGTGTGTGTGTGTGTGTGTGTGTGTGTGTGTGTGTGTGTGTGTGTGTGTGTGTTTGTCATTCATACCCTGTGTGGAGGTGGCTGTGAGTGTGTAACAACTGGACTTATTGTGGAGTGGGTTTTAAAAATTTCTTATATGGTGGGCCTATTATATGTCACAATGTCCACCTTACAAGGATAACAGATGTCAAACAGCAGAGAGACTGGGGTTGACAATCCATACCCCTACATGTGACATCAAGGTCTGGCGAAAAACTTAGGCAACCCTTGTATTACCCAGAGAACACTCTCAACCCATGTCTCATACACAAACACACTCAGCTAGGCAACAACCACAATGTTGGTAGTTCTCTGCATATTGCCTACAGATAGTAACCATGGTGTGATTGCAGCAGACTACAGAGGGCATGACACCCTGTCCCATCACTACAATAGGCACATAATTGCATACAGTGTTCTTTCACTATGTTCCCCACTGGACACCTGCCACAACTGTAGTGCCATCAAATGTAACCCACAAAGGACATACCATGACTTATACACATGCCCTGTATGGACAGATGCCACCGACACCAGGGAATACCTGTATCATGCTGTCAATGTAGGTGCAGGGTCAGTTTGGTGTCCATTGGCAGTTCCCACCACATGAGGCCAGGAATGGCACATCTGATGATAACAATCTATGTACACAACATGCCCCAGACATCCAAGGTACATTTCCACATGTCACAGAACATGCATGTGGGACGTGTGCACATCCCAGACACCGTCCATGTTATGGACTATAGAACACATACATGGCAAGCATTGCACAACACTAGCCACCCACAATAATAACCCAGATGACTGGATGGTGAATATAATACCCACCTGTGTGGGCCAATCCAGACACTACACCCCTGAACCACACTGCAGACCATTTTCATGTAGCCTGATGCCAAGGTATACCCTTTACCTAGCCTTGTACAGCCTTCTGGCACAGTCAACAACTACACAGCTGTGAAGCAATGCACCCATGCATGTCAGTACTGGCAACCTGTGTCTGTGTACGTGTGTGGAGTATAATGATTTGGATGCCATTCACACTCACTACACCTCCCACTGGCCTACTGAAGCATGTCTTCTGATGTCAGACACCTTCAGATACCCTTTGCTCATATATCATCCTTTTAAAACCTGTGGTGCATGTGATACCTGCGTATTACTGTATTGTGGCAAACTAGCTAGTTAGGAAGTCTAACCCTGACCCCGCCAACTGTGATAATGTGTGAGAGTCCCTGAGAGAGTGTGGCTGTGTCGACGTTGACACCTGTTCATGTCGACAGGCATGTGTACTACACCTACCTTATCCCTCCTTTTTCACTGTTGCAGATGTCACTCACCATCAGATATACCTTTAAACAACTCCTCAACATGGAATCTCTGTGGCACATGCAATAACTGCAGAGACATGTGATAGCAATACATAGTCAGGCAGGGGTTTGAAACCCTGTTCTGGTAAGTGTGTGACACAAACATGCTTAGGTTTTACTCTCCAAACCCCTCCCTGTCTTACTTTGTCTCTATCTGTCTCTCTCACTCCCTCTCTGGTGGACGTGGAGAAATACACCTGCTTTGCTTAGGCAGCAGCTTGTGTTTTGTAAGTGATGCTCATGATCAGCTGATAGCCTCTGCACGAACTGCAGTCCCCTGCTAGCTGATTGCATGTGGAACAACTGTGGTAACATCCACATAGCCAATTGCATGGAAATACACTCCTATACCTAGGAACATCATGTGGGTGTTGGGCCTTTTCATTCACTGTGAGCAGGAGCTCATGTCTGTGTTTGGCTAACAGCATCACAGATGGTATTGGGA
The DNA here is from genome assembly GCF_019279795.1 of Protopterus annectens. Taxonomy (NCBI): domain Eukaryota; kingdom Metazoa; phylum Chordata; order Ceratodontiformes; family Protopteridae; genus Protopterus; species Protopterus annectens. The sequence goes on from NC_056741.1 coordinate 1,471,954,527, forward strand.
TATACCTCTAACAACATACACTGTGGAGACAGGCCAACAAACAGGAGGGAGATGTTCCAGACATGACTACAGAATGTAAGTGTCGCTCTTCTGCATTTGGAGTAATGTTGGTTTAGCAGGGTTTGTGTGGATATGGCTGGTCTACATGATTTAATACCTGCCATGACAGTGTTATGTGTTTGAGGAAACTCCCATCTCTAGAGTTATCTGCAGACTGGGCAGTGTTTGGAGTCTTATGTTTCTTGTGTTACTCCCAGATCACCTATCTTAGAACTGCAGAAACATAATCTGAGGATTGCAGTCAGTACATGGTGACAGCCATGATAGTTACTGACTTCATATCCCTCATAGGACATATGTCACAACAAACCCTGTTACAACAGTAAATGTATGAGGGTGTCACAGAAACATGCCAATATTGGCCCATTTTTGTGGCTTCAGCCACAAGTCTGTCAACCTTTGTACATATGTCATGCAGTTATTTTATTTTATTTATTTATTGCAGTTGGTTTACCAGGATAGTCCATTGGGCCACAAGGAACCCGTTTTCAATGGAGTCCTGGGGAGAAAAGCTCCAAAAATACATTTTACATACATATAAACATATATTCACACTTACACTCAAAGATTAACAATAAGGTAAAAAAGCAAAAATGTACAGCTAGATACAGTGTGCAAAAATGTAATAATATTCATTTGTATAGACATATCCATTTATACATAGTAGATAGGAAAAATTTAGTCACTAGAAAGTTAGAGGAGATTTAGTGAGATGATGAAGTGGTAGAAGAAGAGAATCGTTGGACTTACCTAGTAATTTCTATAGAATTTTAGTTATAGTAAGATGTAGCAGAGTAGAGTATGGAGGGAGATAGAGGAGAGGAGTAGGTTATGTAGGGTGGGAGCATATGTAGGGTGCATATGTTCTGTACAACATTATTTATAGACATCATGCCTGATAAGTCAGTCAGATATCTGACTGCTAGACATGTTATGTATAGTAGGTGTTATTTCTGAGGACATAACCTGGGCATTATGTGGTTGTGTGCACAGTAGTGGGGTCTGTGTACTTATGGTGATTGTTGACAGTATGTGTATTGCGAATATGTACCTTGGCCTGTGTATAGACTGTGGTAGATGTCATCGTTCTTGGTCCTGTTCTATCTGATGTCGGATCACATGTTTGTAGGGCCAAACACACACATGTACCATACCACAGGCAGGCATTGGACCACACTGGGTCATGACTCAGTATATGTAGAGTTAGTGTGTGAGTGGCACATATGAGGATGGTGTTGATCAGACAGTCCATATGGTGTAATATTAAGCTTGCCTACCATATGTGACTGTGGCTGTGTTCACATTGGTTGTGGGTATGCACTTTCACACAGGTGTCTGTTACTCTGTGTTGTGACATGCCTGTAGAGCCTGCTATATTTGCAGGTACACGTGTATTCCCCCATACGAAATGTAGGCCAGTGTTGTGGTAGTCTGCCTGTAGTTTTCACAGTGCTTTGTTACATGCCTAGCAGCTTAGTGCAATTACCCAGTGTAATGTTATGTCCAGATATTTGCAAGAAGTACTCATGATGGGCCACCATAACTGTTGTGTAGTTCTGACAAAGCAGTGGAATTCTGTACAGATGTATGTCACTAACTACTGGGTAGTATGTGGCCATGTGACCTCTGCACCACCAGTTATTATGTGTCAGAACAGACAGGAGTGTGTGAATGCATAAACTGTGTGGGCATATGTAGTCCAGTACTTACGTGATATATGCATGTACATGATTGTTAACACCCACATTGTCAGGGTTGGTCCACATGTCTAACATGAAGGGGATCTATGTATACCTCTGGACTGACCAGAGAGTGCCAGACTGTCCACATATATTGGTCATATCTCTGCTGTAGTCCACAGGATCATAACTGTGCTATCAAGTCGTACTCTACTATAATGTCCTTAGGATGTCTGTCAGTAACCGATGGCATACATGTCAATAGCAGATGTGACCTCCTACACGCAACATGTCTGTTAAGACAGCCCCTGTTACAGTAGCAACAGTCTGCATATATGCCTGCAATACATACATGACATCCCCTTGCACTAAAAGGTTGAAACTATTGGTGCTGAGGTAGGACTCTGCTCCATGTTCTGGACATATGGTAAACATATATGTAGATTATACATATATATATATATATATATATATATATATATATATATATATATATATATATATATATATACATATATATATATAGATATATAGACATATACATATCTACATATATATATATATATATATATATATATGTGTGTGTGTGTGTGTGTGTGTGTGTGTGTGTACATATATATACATATACAAACACATATATATACATATACACATCTATATATGTCTACATATATGCAGATAGATATATATGCACATACAGTTATAGATATCTACATATATATCAACATAAATAGATATATCTGTATAGATATATATGCACATATAGTTATAGATAGCTACATATAAATCAACATAAATAGATATATCTGTACATATATGATGTACATACACACACACATATATATTATATATATATCTACAAATATATATATATATATATATATATATATATATATATATATATATATATATATATATATATATATATATATATATATATCTATATATATATATATATATATATATATATATATATATATATATATATATATATATATGTGTGTACAGAGAGATCTAAAAATGGCCATATATATGATGCACTATGCAGATATCTATAAATACAAATATATCAATATATATGTACATGTAGACATATATCTACATATGTGTATGTATATATATCCATATCCTTGTCATGTGTAAACATTACTGTTATGTATACCTTCCCAGATGTACCACACTGCATGTATCTGATATGTGTATATTTAGATATAACAACATTTGTGATGCAACAGTAATATCACTAACATGTACTATACAATTGTAGAAGTCACAGTGATTGTTCAATACTATTCAATTTGTCTACTGACAGATGTATTGGAAATACAACACCCGTCTTCACAGCTGTCTTGGCGTAGGGGTTAACTGTTGTGACTATAGTGTATAGGGTCCTGGGTTCAAGTTCTGCAAGGGCTGTCTATTTTGTTGCTGGGCAGAACAAGGGCCATTGGATACAGAGTTATTAAGGCACTTTTAAGCAGTTGTAAGTGGGTTTGCATGGGTTTGCGTGACAGTAAGCAATGCTAACTTCTGTTTACAGTTTCTTATACTGATTTAGCTTCTCAGTTGCTTAGCCTGTGTAGGCATTGCCTAGCCCTGCGCAAACAAGCTTAAACCTGCTTGCTGCTGCTTAAAAGTGCTTACTCCTACTTACCCTGTGCTAATTTCTTTAAAAGAAATGAAAAAGGGTTGAATGGAAAGTGGTGAGAAAGGGGCACAAAAAGGGAAAGACAGTAGGGAAAATAGCTAGGGATGTGCAGGACGGGTGTAGGGAATGTTCATAGCTGCCCATTTCTTCTACAGCAACAGCTGTACATATACACTGAATTTGGAGATAGATTTGGACACTCAAACCCCTGAGAGAGGGTTGAGGACAACACTAATATGTTGTGAAGCCAATTAGACCACAATACATGTGCAAAATGGACAGCTATGTATGAGACAAGATTTTTTTTCGGAACAGATTGCCCTTTTTTTTTTTTTTTTTTTTCTGGTGAGAGTGGGATGTTGGATAGGGATAGTAGGTGTATTTGGAGAGGTAGGTTGGATAGGATAACAGACAAGACAGATGAGACAGCATACAGGGGAGGTATATGACATGTGAGGGGTAAACACCTTGATGCGGAGGGGTGTTTGGAAATCAGAAGCCTATGAGCCCCCTAGTGGATACAGTGGGATTGAGGTCCCCACCCATCAGCAGTCACCACTTCACCTTCACAGGTCCAAAGGTGGCTGTGCTGGGAGCTGGGTAGGAGGGCCAGGCTGACCCTCTAGTTGCGACACGCAGCCCACAAGCTGACATAGCAGATCTTATAACTCCCTGGGGAGCTTGCTACGAACCATGCCCCAGACCTGGCAATAGGTGACAGTGTCCTGTCCGTGCCTGTTCCCGAGGGGACAAGCCCCATTCCCCTGAGGCGGTTCCACCCGGAGGTGGTGCAGGACCAGCAGACTAGGAGGTCCTGAGTTGGGCCCCAGACATGCGGGTGCCCGGTGCCACGGCCAGATGAGATGGGTTAGGTGGGTCCGCTGGGACCAGCCTTCTCAAACGTGCTATGGTGTTTCAATTTTACAACATATGTGGGTTAGTAATAGTCAACACATTCCAGGATTAGGTATAACAGCATGCATAGATATTCCCATTAACCTAAAACACCAGATATGGAACAGTTGCATAGCAAACAGAACGCATGCATATATGGAACCACAGTGGCCATTACAACAGCATGCAGGTACATTGATGGCAGCATGCCACCAATGTGGGAGTATTTCAACATGGCACATGCATAGAAGCAAATTTAAATATTTATCAAACAATAGGACATATGTCCCAACAGTAGATTTAATGGAGCACATACCGATTGAGTTGTGTATTTAGTTTATTGTTGCAGATATGGTGGGGGGGTGTCAATTAACAACTAGTATATTCCTGTAGTTCTCATTACTTTCCTAGTTAGTGCTGTAATCTGTACCTTACAGGTATTAATACACTACCCTATGGCCTTAGTTTGGACAGTGGCATGGATGTAGACAATTATAAACATGAACTGAGTTTTACTTGCAGTATACACCTTTTACCTGGTATACCTGTGGAGATTTTGTTTGTTAACACTACCTAACTGTTTCTACACATATTCCCAGATTCCATTTTGATGTTATGCACATACCTGTCCATCTCTTATTGCACACACAATGGGCATGTCTTGACCACATGCAGGTGAATCGGAACATATTTTGACTATTGACCTCTTAAACCTTTGGTGAGTTGTACAATGACAGGTTTGTTTTCATTGACATTTTCCAAATATGTACAGGCCTGACAGTCAGTTATATTACATGAAATTCTGCCTACATGTCAGAGATTAGCACGTTGATATGCCAGGGGGACAGAGTAACAGCTGGCAGATATGGGCCAATTAAATGGACATTCTGGACAATTCTGCACACTTGTAGGGTATGCTAATGCATACAGCTTACTACCACTCCCAGGATTGGAACCATGGCTGTGTCTGCTAAAATAAAACAGTGTCCATCACAGTTGAGTGTGCTATATAGATATTGCTGTGTATCTCTTCTCTGATTTCTGTCTATAAGTCTCCTGTGGTTTTACAATCTGACCTTGTAATTACAACACTGTTATACAGGATTTCCTAGACAGTTTTATTATGTAGCACAGTATGGGTGACAGTGATGAGTAATAGCTTATTATTCAGAGCAAATGCAACACTAACAATGTCATATAATACCAGAGTAAACAGTACCAGTCCAGGATTTCAATCTTTTATTTCTATGCACAGTTTTCGTATCTGACAGACCTGTAGGAGCAATGTTTGTTAGCACTACCTGAATGTTGCCACACATATTACCAGATTCCACATTAGTATTATGCACACACGTCTCCTCTGTTACTGCACGCACTCTGGTCACAGCTTCACAACATGGGGGTGGAGATGGGACATACTTGGCTTATTACTCTCATAACATTTTGGGAAGTTGTTAGAGTGACAGGTTTGTTCTTACAGATGTCTGGCAATCAGCTGTATTTCTTATTTGCTGCCTAAATGTCTGGGATCATCCCACTGATTTGCCTGGGAGAAAGGGTGAGAGGCAGTGGATATGGGCCAATTAACTGGACATTCTGGACATATCTGAACAGTTGTGGGGTATGATTCTGCATACAGCCTACTACCACTCCCAGGATTCGAACCATGGCTGTGTGTGCTAAAAATGCAACAGTTCACATCTCATTTGAGTGTGCTATTTGGATTATGTTGTCTATATTTTCACTGTTTTCTGTCTGAGTCTTTCTCAGTTGTACTATATGACCTCTTGTGATTACAACAGTCATATACAGACATTCCTACACATTTTATTTATGTAGCACAGTGTGGGTAACAGTGCTTAATACAACAGTACTATTAAGAGATTGCAACTTTACATTACCATATGATACCAGAGTAAACACATGCAGTCCAGCAGTTAGACCTTTATTAGGCTATTATGCTTTTATTTACATACAACCTATATGAGACTCTTCCTGACATATTCTCTGGTGTATGCAGTACATGCCTTAAACAATACTGGTTTTATACAGGCGATTAACTTTCTACTACTTTTAGATTTATTTCCTATGACAGTACATGCAAGATTATTACTAACCTGCCTCACATCATAACTGCTGCAATGTACAGGCATGGGCTTCCTGGTTCGCAGCCCACTCATTTGCCCCTGTGAAAGACATAAGAGAAATATTTAGCCATACGTATCCATAATATACATGAGCTGCCAATTATTAAACAGGTACTGGACTGATACTTACACACGGCTGGGATATCTCCTGTCCTCCTAGCCTCTTGGATCCACTGATCCAAGAGATCCCTCTTTCTCTGCTTCGGGTCAGCATAGTGATGCCTGACCTGCTCACCAGTTCGAGGTATGCCAGTGGAACTGGTTAGGTCACGGGCAAGACGGTCCCAGGCTTCCACTTTTTATTGGGAACCCTGGTACTGGCCCTGCAGCAGTCTCTGGTCATGGTTTTTCACAAGGAGTCCTGCCATGACTCTGGACTCCTGGATGCCCTAGCGTTGTACCCAAAAGCGCACACTCTCTCCCATACCAGTCATAGTGCCTACAGGAGGAAGCTGCAATCAGTTATGAGATGTATTCCCACCTGTTGGGTTTAAATAGGGCTGATTTCCCGCACTTTTCCATGATTGGATGGTTTTGAAAATGCTAAGCTATGGGCAAACCTGCTTAACTAAGGTTGGCATTGCTTAAAGGGGTATACCAATAGGCAAACTGATTTAGCTGGCCTACACATTGCTTACACCTAGTAAGCAGGATTGTGCAAAGCTTAGCATTGCTTAATTTTTAATTTGTATACTATTTGCTATTTGGCATTGATTTATTATTCATTACATGTTATATATGTGTTTGGTATCCATGATTCATGTATGCGTACACTGTATGGGGTCCTTGTGTGTATTAGAGGATTTCAACACTTTATTACAATGATAACTCACATCTGGACTTAATGCAGTACTCCAGTTCACATATTTATGTAGTAGGTTATACAACATAACACTGCATATAGATTTTTTTCACATATTAAGTTTAATATTCCTATAGTGAAGATCTGTTTGGTGTTACCTCAATTTTATGTACTGTTGTGTTGGCTTACTGGTTAACTACTGTAACTATAGCGCACAGGGTCCTGGGTTCAAGACCTGCAAGGGCTGTTTATTTTTTTCTGGGCAGAACAGCAGCTGATGCATACAGAGTGGTTAAGGCACTTTTAAGCAATTGTAAGTGGGTTTGTGCGAAGGTAAGCAATGCTAACCTCCGGTTAAATATGCTTACAGAGAGTTAGCTTCAATATTGCTTAACCTGTGTGTGCATTGCTTACCCCCTTGCAAACGGGCTTAAACCCACTTACTACTGCTTAAATATGCTTACTCTTGCTTAATAGTGCTTACTCCTGCTTACCCCCGCATTAATTTAGACAGTAATGTAAAATGGTTCTTGGGAAGGTGGTGGATTTGGACACTCTATGGATTTATCACTCATTACACATTGTACCTTCGATATGTATCCCTGATTAATGTGTACATATACTGTATGGGGCACTTGTGTTTATCTGTGGATTTTACAACATTATGACAATGACACCTTACATCTGTATTTAATGCAGTACTCCAGTTCACAAATATATGTTATTTAGCAGGTTATGCAACAAAAAATATTGTTCATAAAGTGATTTGACATGGAAAATGGAATGTACTGGAGTGAGACTCATAGCGGGAATGACTGCTCGTAAAGTGAATGCTCTGCCCACTGCACTATTGCAGTACTGCTTCATTTGCATATATCTTTATATTTATACTCTTGTGCCATTTAAGCTGCAATAAACGTAGTTAAGCAATGGGTAAGCCTGTGCACCTACAGTTAAATTTTATCTGTTTGATAAAAAGAAATTAGCTTGTTTATATTTTATATTTTTACCTAATGCTCTTATAAACTTGGGGGGATGTTGCTGGGGGTATGCGAACACCTATGAGTGGTCTCACTCCTTCTTTTTGCTAACCTGCTGTTCTTGCTTGCAGGGGCATGTATATTCTGAGAGCTCTGCTCTCAGACATGCCCCCTGCACTCATACACGCTCCATGTCCATTTAGGAGCTCAGGCAGCGGGCCTTCATTAATATGCCTGGCGTGCTGCCATGCTGCTCCTAAACAGCTGCTTCCATGCAGGACTAAGCCAGTCCTGCATGGAAAAATAGTGAATCTGGGGGAATGAGTCATGGTTGTAGCTGTGATTTCTTTTTCCTTATTATTTTATTTTAGCATTTCATTTTCTTTCTAATTTTGTTAAATTTTATTTCTAATGAGTTGAATTATGCTGGCACAGCAGTCTTGTTGTGGCTATAGTAAGTATGACATTTTGTATTTTTTCACTTTAAGTGAGCAGATCTCACTGGGAATGTTTCCGAAATGGTTGATACACAGAGAGTGGCAATAAATGCATATGAACTGATTAAAAAAAATCAGTTTTTAACTCTGCAACTAATAAAATGTTTCTTATACCCCTTTATGAGTGTCCATTATTAATCTAAATTGTACATACTGACAGAGCAATACATAAATAGAAATACAGATAGACAAAAAGGGATATGTATTCTTTAGGCACATAGAAGATGTGTTTGGAGGAATTTGTTCAAGTGGAATGTATTTCAATTTAGGGGGACAAAATGTTGCAACTGCCATGCAACTTGGACTCTGAGAGGATATCTTAGATAATTTGTTCACTAGGTAACAGGTTACCTCTTATAGGATAAGAAGGAACCTGCTAGAATTCTTTCTGCATAGCCATTGTAAGATACCTGAGATAGAAATATGTGTTAGGGTTACTTAACCATGTGGCCACTATATAGTTTATTCAAATGTTATTAGAAAAAGAGACAGCATTAATGATACTAACATTTAATACTCTGCAACAATATAACTGTAATACTGAGGGAGAGATGTATGTGTTGAGGTGCTTGTGTATTTTAGTCTAGATAGGTGAGATCAAAAGAAGATTCAGAAATATGACTTCAGCATCATGTCATAGACTTTAATAATCTAAAATTAGAAAATGCTGCAACTACCCATTTTTGTCAATTCTACTTTGGAAACATGAAAGCTTTGAAGGTGAGTATGTAAGAATTAATAAAGATGTGCAAGCAGCATACATGGGTAAAGTCCTGACCATGTCTCATTGGACATGAGTTTGATTAGTGGCACAGGTAGGGAGATTGGGCGTGCCCATACTGGAGAGGAGGATGCACAATCTGGCACAATATCGTAGGTTACCTCAGACGTAGACCAGGGACACGTGGAGACTTTTGGCTACTGGGGGCATTGATATGGTGGGTTCACATCCAGATGTGAACCACAAACTGCAAGTCTGTTACATGCTATTCCCAGGGACAATATGAATGCACACAGGGTGGTCTTAGGTCTTAAAAAAACAACTTGCTACCAAAAAATCTTTATTAGAAATCCACTCTCTGGTGTCTTGGCTATAAAAAAGTATATTGTACAAGGAGCAAGTGGTGGTTCATCTACTGGTGAGCATTTTGCTACAGGTGCTGGTGATACATCATTGAAGATTTTTGACAAATATGTAGAAGAAATACAGTGCGGAATGGATAATCCTTTTTTATTAGTGGGCCAGAGCAGTTCTGTGACTGTTCCCAAAGAGGCACACGTATTATGTGATAATTTGGAGACGTTGCTTTTTAAAGAAATGAGAGTGCACTTCAGCATTTTGGGGTTACAACAGTACCTTGATTTGGATATATCACTTAGTGGAGTTTGGGCTTTTAAGAGCCGTACTACTCCCTTCGATCCTGCTGATGATACAGAGAAAGTTTTTCGTGATCGGTGGTTATCAGCATAGTATCTCTGCTCTATACAGTGGATCACTATATTGATGGAAAGGGATCAGATAAAGCAATGAAAATTAAAGGAGGAAATATTAACTGTATGCTCCAAACTTTCATCTTATTTTAATACTGCTCGGGGACACAAATGATAGACTTAAAAGATTTGAAACTGAACTTGTGAAAAAGAAAAAACGAAAATAAAATGGGACATTCATGATTATGAGAATGGATGGGCCTTCATCTGGAGGTTCAATCAGAAGGCAAAACAATGGAAACAGCCCAGAAGTCAGATCAGACGTCTGAAAAGACCACAAACAGTTTCATTTGCTTCACCGTAAGGTACGAGTTACATTACCGGAAAAAAAAGTGATGCTAATGCATATCCTCACCTTCCTCCTGCACAACAGCTAGCTCTACATGCGCAACCATTTCAAGGGAGTGGTGGAAAACAAATAGAACACAATAACTGGGAAAGAGACAGGAATTATTATGGCCAGAATGCACATGCCCCCGAAGGACATTGCCGCTCACCACATAAATGAAGTATGCAATACATATGTATAAATGACAATGAAATGGCTAATATTATGAGTCATAGTTTTGTGACTAATAAAACTGTTTATAGGAATTTTTTTTGGTCTTAAATTTCTCTGGTTGTGTATTGAAGTCTGAAAAAACAGAAGTTTTAAACTTGGGTCTTAAGTTTGTGCCAACAGTGTTACCATGCCTTCATGTATTGAAACAGTAAATATTCTGTTTGGGTCGCAAACTACATTTGAAGTACCTTTTTAGTAAAAATTCTGAATATGTTATGCAAAATGATATGAGTGAGATGTTTTCTTTGGATGATAGTTTTGTCTCATGTGTTTCTGATCTAAGTGATGATGTTATTCCAAATGCCTACTGCCTGCTTGATACTGGTGATATTAAATTTAAGAGCACTTGTATTCCCCCATATACCAATGACCATATAAAGCAACTTTCAGCAGTGTTCAATCACTTTGTCGAGGAGGCATATGAATGCTTTATGAGAAAGAAATCTAGTATTAACTGCAATTTAACCAGAGAAGAGTGAGATGCTTTAAAAGAATTAAGTAATAGAAGGGCTCTTGTAATAAACCTCAGGACAAAGGAAACAATATTGTTATAATGCATCACACTCATTATGCAAGTATGTGCTTTGAGCACTTGAAAAATAAGATAATTTATGAGAAAGGTACTATTGAAGCTTAAGATGAGGCAGTATTACAGTATAAAATATTGGAAAAAGGTTATAGATTGTGATATTTAACTATGGAGGATGTGGATAAGAAGTTTGGTGTAAATGGTTGCAGTACTGCAACCTGTTTACTGCTTACGAAAAATGCATAAGAACTATATAAATCCTCCTGCTCACCCAATTATATCAGCACATAAATAATTTTTAAATAATATAATTTTTTTAATATACCAATTTCTCCTTCCTTTTGTGACTAAACTTACTTCTTACATTAAAGTCACTTTTGATTTCTTGAGTAAAATATCTGGATTAAAATGGGAAAATGACATGTACTGGCTCATGCTGGACGTTAAAAGTCTATATACTAATATAAAACATGAATATGATATTCAAGCATTATACCACCTTTTAGGTGATAGTCCTTTGTCACATTATACCATAGAGCGTACTCATTTTTGTTTGTTGAACAATTATTTTATGTTTAACAATATGATTTATCATCAACTTCAAGGGTATGGCAATGGGGGCACCATTTTCCCCCAATGTATGCCAATTTGATGATGGCTCTATGTGAAGTAGAGTATCTTTTAAACATGAATTCATGTCTAAGCATATTATCAGCTATTATAGATATATAGATTATTTGATTTTTACTTGTTCGGGTGGCCAAAATGAAGATGAGCATTTCGTGATGGATTTACAACGTAATGAAAAGGACTGGATTTTAAAAGGGTTGGAGAATAGTGAAATAAGAACATTGGTCCATAGGAAATGTATGGATGGGGTTCAATATTTACATGGGGGCAGTCATCATCCCCCTCATCTTATAACATAATTGCCTTATGGGGAATTATTACGTTTATATAGGATTTGTAGTAAGGAAATAGACTTTCTTCAGGAAGCTAATAAGACTTTAAATATGCTCATTGATAGGGGTTATGATTGTAACTCAGTAAATGTCAGTTGCTGGACGGCGCAGTGGTGCAGCGGTAGAGTTGTCACCTCACAACAAGAGGTTCTCTGGTTCAATTCTCGGCTGGGGTTCCTTCTGTACAGAGTCTGTATGTCCTCCCTGCATTCGTGTGGGTTTACTCCGGGTGTTCCAGTTTCCTCCCACATTACAAAGACATGCATCTGGAGTCTTTCTCCTTGCGCTTCCACTGAAAACTGGCTTCATTCCAAGTCGGACTTTCCCAGTTAACAAATGTAAAATAAATAAATATAGCTTTACAGAGAATTGTGGAACAGAATAATGGTGAAGTTCAAAATTATAGCTATAGGAACAAAGAGAAAGTAAATGCTATTGAGATAATAGAGAAAATCTATTTTGTTATGGTATATAATGCTTTAAGTGAAACAATACGCAATATATTGCGACATTTTTGGAAATTTTTGTTTAAGTGAGTTATCTAAAATTTTATGTGAATTCCCTTTTATTTCTTATAGGCATGGACAAAATTTAAAAGATATGTTAGTTAATGGTTATTTTGTTTCCCCAATGCTGCTATTATTAAAACTCCATCATTATTTGGTACTTTGCCTTGTGGTAGTTGTAATGTTTGCAAATATGTAGTAAATTCATTTACAAAAATTAATGATGTTAATTTTCACTCAGTGGGTGTCTTCTCTTGTAATACTGAGGGCATTATTTATGCCCTCAGATGTCCATTTAATTTATATTATATTCGGGAAAGTAAGAGAAACTTTAGAATAAGACTGTAGGAGCATATCAAGGACATCAAAAAGCATAAAAAATGAAAGTCCTGTTGCTGCTCATTTTAAAGAAAAACATAATAGTGATTTTTCTTTATTACAAGGCATGATTCTTGAGCAAGTGCATGTAAGAATGAGAGGAAAGGACTGCCTTAATGATTCAGAGTTAGTAGCCTTTCAGAGACATTTATTGTCACAGGTTTTCAGTTGTGCAGTATTGTATTAGTTTCAAACCCCTTTTGTTTCTACTCCTTATGAAAAAACTCCCTGCAACTTGCAGCCATGGCATCCTCATACATATGGATGATAAGGTGGTTTTCCGTTACACTCAGTATCATCGTACAAGTTCAGTGTACAGTCTAGTGATGTTCCATGCCTCTGAAACCCATTCTTTTCAAAATAGCCTAGTAAGCCAGAAAATAAAGACAGAAACCAATGTGTTTAAAAATACAGACAGTAACCACTGATCCTCCTGTGTTTATTGTGTATATGGAGAAACACTAGGTCAGGTGCCTTCTTATAAAAACCTAGTTGGCATTGAGGACTCCAGGTTTTTATTTAACGTACAGTATACTACCTAGGAAAATATGTTAGCAGACATATTATGTCTGAGGCTTTCTCATGCCTAATGAGGCTATCCCTCCTTATGTCTTATTACAGCTTTATGATTATTGACCACCTCATTTTATAAATTATAGAACTACATTTAGAACACATCTAGTTATCAGACACATACAACTTGCTTGCCTGTTAACCAAATCTCCATTCCATCCCATTGCTGTACTTGTTCTCTATACACTAATCCCTTCCTCCTAACTCTTTTAACCAGCATACAGCTTCACAGTGGCCTCTATGGCAAATAAAGCCTCTTGTAACTCACAATCTCCAGGCAACCAAAGCCCATCCTGATTTGATCTTGTACCCGTTTGCTGCATTGGTAAATGGAGAGAGATCCAGTAGACCCATTAAGTTATCCAGGCAGAGGAGCATGATGTGAAAGATGCACAAAGGTGTTTCAGCAAAGGTATGAACAGTCAGAGTTGTGAGGTGGTATCAAACCATGACAGCAGATGCTTAAGATTAACAGGCATGTGTACACAGTGGACTGGTGTTGTTTAACAGTGCAGGAAAAGTTAAGCAGAACTGTACAGAAAATTCAGAGAAACCATATACTGAAAATGCATTGCCTGCAAGAAAAGGGTTACAGCAGGTATATAAGACTATGCCACCTATGTGGAGGGTTCTGCCACTATACCCTTTCCAAGTAGTATCCTTAGCAACAGGGTCATACCAAATCTTTGAGAGAACATCACACACTTCAAAAATGGTATATTCACTAAATCTGATTCAGGGCAATGAAAATGACCAGAGTTATTTCAATCAAATCTCCAACCCACTGTTATGGCACAGCTGATTGCTTCTTCCCCAGTTCATTAGTTCACCTAATTATTCCTCTCTCTAATCATGAAATACACCCAGGATCAATTTAGTCTGGTGTCTGCATCAAATCAATGTCCTGACATTTGGTATTAGACATTAACCTATGACCTGCTAAGGCAAATGATTTTCATGTTCTCACCAGCTACTATCGAGTTAGATTGTATTTGTTGTGTTAAGTCATGCTTGGACTTTGAACATATGCTCATTTAAAATGTAAGCTTTCTCCTTTTGTTTAACATGATGCATAGCCTTATATAAAATAACCTTCCGTCTCCTCAACATCATGCACTGTACATTAATGCCAGATAAATGAAGACAAATAAAGGGTATCAAAAGAAGAACACTGAGTTTCTGCTTAAAAAGTCCACAAAATAGCCTGGTTTCCTAGCCATCTTTATTAGGGTCTCACAACACAAAATACAAGACATACTCTGTTATCACTTCTGCACCAAATTCTCTCTCTATGTCATTCTCTTATTCTGTTCTCTCATACCTTTCCTTCACTTCCTTCATTTTTATAGTCATTGACAGCGTAATAAATACTGTTCGGTTTGTGTAGCTCTCACTTCTTTGACATCCGTTCTTTTAAAACACCGTTTATCACAGCCATGAATGGAGGAATGAATGTCCGTTATAGAATGCAGTGCATTTCAATGATTGCCCACACTAATCTGATTTATTAAGGCTTTATGCATTTAGTCCATTGTGTTTAAGTCAGTGTTCATTACATTTATGTCCTACAGTGGTGTTTTTATTGTAGCTAATAAAATAATGGTAATATCTCATTAACATGCATTCTGACTTACTTCACAGATGTACACTGAAACATGAAAATGTTTTCTTTGGCTGCCTCAAGTCACATGAATACTTAAAGGCAAATATAACACTCACCAGATTAATATACATTAAAAATGTATAACCTGGAAAACAACACAAAACATAGGATGTAGTGAACAGGGAGTAAAACTTTCTTTCATGGTAGCAAAACTGCAAATCATTTCCTTCTATCAGCAATATGAAATGAGCATAACTTCACAGTTTTCCTATTTCAGCAGTGTCAGGTTTGCAACAGGTAGCACACTTACCTTTGGTGCAGGAATATCAGAAGGTTATGGGTTCTTTTCCCGCCTCAGTTGACTGGATTGCTGATGCTGCAGATCAGCAGTGGGGTGCTGCACCCCTGAATGTGTCATACTTTGGATGGGATGATAAACCAAGGTCCATTTGTCTGAGGTGATGGTAGCTCAGGTGAATGTACAAGATCCCATGGCACCTATCAAAGAGTATGGGAAGTTCCTTAATGCCCTGACCAAATTTCCCCCTAGCAGTAAAAATACCATTTTGGGTTTCCCCTGAAAAACAGGTCAATAGCCTAGTGGGATTAGCTCAGTCAACAAAGGATAAATAAAATAAAAAGAATATTTGGGTGTATGCATGGTTTCCTGAATATACAAGAACTTTTAGTTGCAAAAATGAATGCTATAATAGGCTATATGCCACCAAGGTACACACCATCCAAACTGGTGATAATGTAACAGCATACATCTACCACATAATCATTTTTTTAAGCTATAGCTTTGCTCCTGATTCTATAGAAAACTTTCCTGACATACCTGTGAACTTAAAAAATGAAAAAGGAAGCACTGTCTCCAGCATAAACGGGAAAGATTTAAATGAACTTGCTTCTCAG
Source organism: Protopterus annectens (assembly GCF_019279795.1). NCBI lineage: Eukaryota > Metazoa > Chordata > Ceratodontiformes > Protopteridae > Protopterus > Protopterus annectens. The sequence continues at coordinate 1,471,970,753 of NC_056741.1, forward strand.
ATAAATAACTTTGACATTGTTGCCAACATGCGATCATATATATTTTTTTCTTTTGTTGATTTGTTCAGTGGAAGCTGGAAGCTGGCACTGCATCATTAAACTATTTGAGAAAGCTGCAGATATCTGCATTCTCTAACAGAAACTGTGATTGTCTTCAGGGAGTGAATAGCAGAGTACAAAGTTAATAAATCTACTCTCTGATAAGCCCAGAGTACAGGGCAGACTCTGCTCCTCCCAGCAGTGACTAATCCAGTACCTCACGTATCATAGATTATACTGGTACTACTCCCTTAAATTCCTATTTAAATGGGTCATCCTACAACAATGCATGAACATGTTGTGCTCTTTGCAGTTGGAGGTAGAAATTCTTTATTTGTAAACTCAGTTACACTTCTCTTTCAAACTCTTTCAGTACGTCTACAGTCTTCCTAATCCCAATTTTTAAGTGCTCCTACACAGAAGCACCTGTAGTTCACATCTAGGTTAACAAGGTCGCTCTCTTATTTTCTACAATTTACCATACTCCTCTACTACCCTGTTCTTCTCATGATATTTTTTTCTACAAAATAACTACCACAAAGAAAGACAAATAAGAACATTAAAATATACTTCCACACTTATGAAATGATAATGAAATCAGAAATTACTGCAAGGTAGAGCCATAGTGTAGAGATTCACAGTCCAGGCAGAAGCCCCATAAACACAGATGCAACTTGCAATCTGGGCAGTGAAAGAGCTGGCAGCAAGTAGCACTGCATAGAAAACACTGACCCACCCATCCAGTTGGAAGGTTGATGACTAGGTCTGTCTGCCAGAGCATCAACTGGCACAGATTAAGAAACCAAATCATGAGACCTGGCCCCATGGCACAAAATGATAAAACCATGACTGGGTCCCAGACAAACCATGCTTGACTAGTGACATAGGAACTAGCTGCAGCTACTAGAGGCCATAACTGGCACTGCCATCCTTGGGAGGAGTGAAGATGCCTATGCTTGCTTCAAATGTCAGCATTAAGAGCCTGGCAAGCTTTGCACTGCAAGTGGTATACCAGTTGGTCAAGAGTTTGCACATGTGGGAGCATGCGAACACCTCCTGAAAGCAGCCATTGTGGAGCTCAGAAGGCTGATGTGGGGTGGTAAGGGTCATGTTGCACTCCCTAATAGCATTATGATGCTTTACTAGTATCCTTGATCTCCTAGCTGGCATTGGACATGGGTCAGGTTGAGCTCAAGGGAAATTACAGCAGGTCTGGTAAACCTGGTGAACAAAGTGAGCAGCATGCAGCTGTGATGAGAGACAGAAGAAAAACAACACAAACCAAACCATGGAAAAGATCGATAACCAAGTACTGGTTAGGCAATGCACTTACTGGTCACTGAGCTTTCTCTATGTTTTGCCGACTAATTCTCCCATGAGTCATGCTTCATTGCTTTTTTGAACACTGTAAAGCATAATTTGAAAGAGTATAAAAACAAAAAAATATTGTTTTTGCAAATAACAACCCCTTCTCTCCAACCCCCACAACACTTTCCCTAACATTATATATACCAACTCCACTATCATACTGCAGTGAGGACAAGTAAAAAAAAAAAAAAAAAAAAAAACTGGAATGCACCACTATCTTTTATAATAAATCACAAATGTACCACATGTTTGGCACCTATGTCAGTAATGGATAGGGGCAGCCTGTGAATGCTTGATGTATGCAGTCCTGCATCATAACTGTTAAATTACTTTGGATGTTGAAAAATGTCAGCAACATTTTGGTAAATTTGAGGTAAGCTTGACTAGATTTAAAATGGCTATAGGGCCAACAGCCTAGTAATTACCTATGAACCTATAATACAGCTGCATGTGGTTTTGATAAACTATGATCAAAAGAAATCACCCAAAAAAACACTCCCATCAGAATACCTCAGTGAGCCACACCCCTAACTTAAAATATACAAACTCTGAGATCACCCATTAATATAGGTTAAAGGAAATCACCCTCATGCACTATTTTTTGAATGCACAGAATGCTACCTGCTCTAAACAAAATGAAAGGCACCACCAAATTATGAAACAAACTCCTTCTAACAATACCCTGCAATCCCTAAGTTACATAACAAAAGATTAATTACATTGTTATCTAAAATAAAATGAAAAACACCAATTGAAACTGTAATTTAACACAGTATTACACTGTCTCAGAATAAAGTAGTGATAACCCATACACATATATATATATATATAAATGCATGTTTTAGATGCTTTAGCACCATCAGGACCTAGAGCAGAACAGAAATAAAAAGTACTACCACTAATGGAAACAAGTGTTTCTCCTGCATCTTCACATCTACCCAACCCCAAACATATCAAAATTCTGCCTCAAGTACATAAAACACTACACCTGAAAGGAACTTAAAGCAAATACTTTCCCCTCACAAATAATGATAATGTTCTTGCAGGGGGCAAGCCTCCTCTGCCTTAACATGTTCATTATTTATCTGATTTTTATTTATTTTGCATTTTCTAAATGGGTAAGTGTACTTTTCCAAAGTCACTTTTAAGCCACAACCCAGGACCAAATCAAAAACAATTAATATATGCATGGAAAAATAATAATCTGTTCAGTCTTTCGTTGAGGTGTTGTACTTGTGGACTAGAATATTAACCCAATAGTTGTGCAGAAAGGCAACTACTTAACTGTTTGGCATTCAAGTCTTGAGAAACTGTTCTCCTAATGACACAGTAGTATACAGTCTATAGTGCTGTCTCAAGACTTGTGAAAGGAAACCAAACAATTCTGAAAGTATCTCAAGAGAGCTTACTGAAATTCATCTCATTACCCATCAGTATATTCTGTTGATCTCTGAATCTAATTGAATATATATATATATATATATATATATATATATATATATATATATATATACACACACACACACACACACACACACACACACACACACACACACACACATATGTATGTATAATTGGTATTCTCGGCTGAACCCCTACTAATATATGCATACTCAGGGTATGGCTTTCAGGATACAAATATACAAAATAGTTAAATACCACAAATATTGACTCATCGTCAAAGTACAGGCAAGTGCTATCTCAGGTCCTGTGGGGAGGATATAATTATGTTGCCAGTCTTTAATGCCTTTTGTCCATTTCTTGTTATCCATGTGCATGTCAATAAAAAAAAAATGTAAACGTATGTGAGTGTGTGTGTGTGTGTGTGTGTGTGTGTGTGTGTGTGTGTGTGTGTATATATATATATATATATATATATATATATATATATATATGTGTGTGTGTGTGTGTGTGTGTGTGTGTGTATATAGATAGATAGATAGATAGATAGATAGATAGATAGATAGATAGATAGATAAACTCAGCAAGAATCCAACAAAGTTAAAGTCTTTACTGTGTAATACCTTCAGAATCCTGTAGTGTGGTCCCACAGGATGTATGCCAATGACCCTTTAAGAACTATTCAGTGTTTCACCTGCATGGCTTCTGAATGCTCATGACTTTTTACTATGAATTTTTAAAGTCTTTGTAGGTACTTTCAGACTAATAAAGCCAAACCCCACTTACTGTAGACATGCCATGTTTCTCCCTTGAGAATCCATGTGAGAGATGCAGGGGGCTTGCCCTGATAAAAAAATATATAAACACATTTTTTTATTTATTTTTTTATTGATTTACACTTCTTAATCTTGAAAAATCAAGAATCATGACTTATTTAAGAATTAATTGACCAAACACGTGGAAAGCCTTAAAATGTATCCCTGATTTGTGCCTTTGGCACTGTTTATTTTTGGCTTCTTCCCCATTCTTGATGTAACAGTTTTGGGCCTATGTAATAGTGATTTCTGCTGTGATACATGGATACACCTGAAAAGCAAAAAAGAATGTTGTGTCAGTTAGTGCTTATGTCATTACTCAGTAAATAGAACTATAAAAATATGATATGCACACTAATGGATTAAAAGGAGGCGCGGGGTGTTTCAACTGTTGCTACAGTGTAAAGAAACATGAAAAACATGTAGCCATTACATCCTGACACATCTGTATTCTGTTCTTCATTATCCAGATGATTTTCTTCTACAATGTTGTTAGACTACATCTTGAAATCTTCTACGTGCTTCCTTATGCCGCCTGCTCCCTAGGTGAAATTGTGTTTGTGTGTACCTCGACAAGAAGACATGCCAAAAATGTGCATTTTTCTCAAGAAGCGTGTCAGTCATCATCTCTAAGTGTTATAAGGAAAAGCCTTACAGCGGGTATTGCAGTCATCACAGTGTTTTCTACAGTGGTATTAATGGAGCGTAAATATTTGGCAGCATATTTGTGTTCTACCATGCTTAATCCATAAGCATGCACTTCACATGATATCAGCAGTATCACTAATTCTGACCTGCTTCTGTACGTATCCCTACTTAACATCCAATAAGAAATGGTCAGCTACAGCTCTTCAGCTGAAAATTTAAAGGGATGATAATATTAACCATAACCCAGTTCCTGAATTGTTCCGTACTTGGGAATTCAGTTGTCCTAAATCTGCAGCTGCAGTGTGCTTTCCTAATAATGCACATGTCCATCTTTGTACTAAGTGCCTAGCTGTATGAAAGGTAGCCTAGATTACCTATGAGTGTTCATTTGACTTAACTGTCATATACATTCGCAGACTTGACTATCCAGATGTGCTGTTTATTGTCTCCATGCAGTCTGTTGGCTTAAATTCCACATATGACATAATACTTAAAGAGCTCTCAGCTAGTCAAACTTTCCAAGCCTGATCTTTTAACCTGACTGTTTAGAACACTGATAATCAAACTATCCATTTACTGCGAGTTATTTCGATTGCTCACAACTACTGCCATCTTCTAAATGGTGTTCTCCTGAACAAGGCTGTAGAAACAGAGTGCCCACTTAGATTCTACTCAGATTTTTTCTTCTGTAATTTGCTGAGGGATCAGGGTCATGTGCCTTATCATAAGAACAGTGATTTGACTGTTCTTGGAGGTATAGCACAGCTGGTACATTTCTGTCAGTCACTGACGTGTGCTACATTTCAACAAAGGACCACATACACAACAATGTGCATGTATTTCTCAATGGATTTGTAGCTTTACAGCTTACATTGGGCTTGTGAACATGTAAAGTAATGTTTTGTTTATCTGAGTAAATAAATGTTAAGTCACTGCGGCACTGTCTGAGCTATGTACTCCAAATCAAAACATGTCTGCAACCCAGGAGGACAGTGATTAAAAAAAATTCCTACACTTCACAAGTGAATAAAAATGAACATTGTGTGAGAAAGCTGTCTAATGGAGAACAGTGCTGTTACTTTTCACTAACAAATTTGGTAAGAGATTCGCTGAAAGAATTACTCATTAGAGAGGAACATTGTTATTTTAACCTCAAGAAGATGCTCTCTGAAAGCATGGGCATTACCAAAAATTTTAGGCAAAAAATAGCCCCCAGCTTTTTGAGAAATACTGCAGGATACTGGTGCACAATATGTTGGGTTTTTAAGTCCTTATGGTTACATTCAGGCCAGTAAAGCCAAACCCACTAGTTGGGACATTAAAAGCAAAAAGTCATGGACATTCAGAAGCCACGTAGTTGAAACACTTGATGTCTTTAAGGGCTCATTTGCATATATCCCAAGGCCCTCCATTAGAGGAAGTTTAAGGTATCACACATGAAAACACTAGCTTAGCTGGGTTTTTCTTGCTGGTTTTATGGAATGGTTTGTCTGCATGACATTTTTACCTTTGATTTAATTTCTACATTTTAATACATTTTAAATTGCAGGCACTTTTGCATTTGTAGATTTATTACTGTTCCAAAATAGTTAATTCGCTTGTTGAATATAAATGCTCATCATCCTAAGCAAAGGTTTCAGGAAGCAAGCCAAATATCCAACTTCAATTGTGTAGTATTTTCTTGCTATTAGCAATTTGAAGCCAACATATGGAAACTCAGATGTGAAATGAGAAGTAAAGCCCACATAGTGCACAATCTGCCCATTTTCTTAATTAAGTGCCAGTTTTGGAATTTTTCTGCCTCCTCATCCTATTTAAAGTAATTTGATTATGCCATACTATATTGCATTTTTCTGCACCATCACATCCTGGCAGTATGTTAAATGTGCATACTGCTCTCTCACTATAGGAAAACACTCTCAAAACTTACTCTGGGGCTCCTTTTGTAGACTATATACAATGCCATTACTACATACATACTATATACATGCCCTTACTACATAAGAATTCTATAGGTATCCTATAGTTCTTGTTTGAGGTGCCATATTGTATGGAAACAGAGTCTGAAACCTTTCTGGAGAAAATTACCCTGTTGCATGTGTGCTGCAGTGTCAACAATTGCTTTGAGAATCCCAGACAGTACCTGTTCCAGGTGCCTTTTCTGTGCCTCAGGATTGTAATGCATTGATCATGTTCTGAAAGAATATTCAGCAGCCAGAATAATCATAAAAAGTTGTAAGCATTCATCCCTCTCTTCATCATTAATGAATTATCAGAAAAAAGTAGCTATTACAACTGGTTTAAATAGCAACTCACTTTTTAATTATTTACTCTCTCTCGCATTAAAAAATCATTCATATCAAAGTTTTTTTTTTATCTCTTTATCTTCTTGCTGGGCATTTTTTTACACCTTTATTGAATTATCATTAAAGACATAGGAAAACATACAATTATGTAAAAGAAAATAATCCATATTAACGCGTCCCCATTTACAGACATTACACTTCACATATTTTTTGTATAACTATCATCAATCCAACATTGCATAAATTGCTCATTTTCCTGTCTTCCTTTAAACCTTACTCTTCCTCCAAAGCATTATTCTGCCTGTATTCTTCCCACAATTTTAATTTATTTCTGTATAATTTGCTACTAACCTTTTCTAAAGATTCCACTTCCAGTTCTTTTATCTCTGTTACAATACTCAGTGCACCAAATACAGTTAGTAGACTTTGAATTCCATTTTTTCAGAGAATATATTTTGACAGCCACCAGAACTGAACATAACATGGCCATAGTATATCTAGTTAATTCTGATCGTGTATCCCAGCTCAAAACAATGATCTCCTTAGTTAAACTCATTTGCTCACACAATATTTCTGACAGAGTACTCTGTAGGGAATTTTTGAAGTATGTCAACTCATTACACTCCATAAACATGTTCCCAGTTGCCTCTTTCTTCCCCATCACACCTCCAACATTTGCCACCTACCTGAAGAAAATAATGCTTTGTAGTCTGCTTAAAGTGTAAAAATACCTATACAATCACCTCCAAGCAAAAATCCTAAATCTCCTAGACTTTGTTGCATATGTGGTTGCCATGCATATCCCTTCTCATTGTTTACTTGTGAATTGCTTATCCAGTCTCTCTTCCCAATCTTTTCAAACCTCCTCTGTTTGATTCCTATAGTTATTATGCAGTATTTAAAATTAACTATTAATTATCCCTTTTTAACAGCAGCTTTTGTGCTAGATTCAACTCAACCAATGCAGGCCTTTCACTTTGGATTTCCCTGTCCCTGTCTCTTTGCCTATACTCTGACAGCAATCCCTGGAAGGGAAGGCAGTCTCTACCTTACAGTCCAATTACCTTCTTGGCCTCTTCCGATTTTATTACTTTTCCCTCTCTAGTTATTTGCTCATTATACCTTGGTTCCTTTCCCATTTTTCCAGCAAATTCTACTCCCTCTTGTCTATTTTCTGTACCCCTAATTGCAATCTTCCCTATCTACAAAATCTCTTTTATTCATTCTCATGTTTGCTTAATTCTTAGAATACTTTCTGCTACTTTATGAATATAATATTCTGTACAAATGTAATTCTCCTTAAAGATCTGCATCCCAGATCCCAATCTTTCCTTATCTCCTGAATTCCCCCTCCATCATCATCATCTTTTTCCACTTTGAATGATAACGTCTGGCTTATGTTATGTATATCAGCTTGAACTGTGTCGCTCTAAAATAACCCTTCAAATCAGCTAATTCTAAACCACCTTACTCTGTTGGAAGGATTAGCTTATCCCACTTGACACTTGCCCTCTTCCCCTCCCAGATAAATGTCTTCAACTTTTTATTAATTATTGTCCACAACTTCTCTTCCAGTTGATAAAAATATGCCTGACCTCTATTTAAAACTACAGGCACTTAACATGTTCACTATTTGTATCTTGATATCCATTATGACACCCCTACACTGGCCCCAGTAATCAAGGAGCCTCAATCCTCACCACTGGCAACAGTGGAGGATGTACACAATGGGAGGATGACAAGTACACAGACAGTAAAGTACAATTTCTCTTAAGAGCACACATAGATCACAGTCAGTCTGGGGCTGGTTTATTCCTCTTTCTCCAGATTCCCAATAAGTTGACTCCTCAGCCAGGGTTCCAAGCCAAGTCCTCCAACACTCTCTATGTCCAATCAGTGCTTCATGTCCCTGCCGAAGTAGCTGACACACGCACTCTTGGAGATTTGTTTTACACACACACACACTCACACACACACACACACACACACACACACACACACACACACACACACACACACACACACACAAACACCACCCACACCTGGGAAAGGCTGGCCCAGGATTACTAGCTATGCCCCCTTCTGCCCAGACTATAAGGTAGTTATCACTTCCACCAACACCCCTTATCAGCTAATATAAGGCCTTACAAAGGGTGTCCAATCATATTGTGTAATGTTACTATTAATCCAAATGGTAGTTTTGACCAAGAGCCAGGCTATTAGGAGTGGTCTGTACAGTGTCTCACAAATATCATCTACAAAGATAGGTTTAAATATATTTAATAATAGTTAATAAAAGAACAAGACAATGCTCAGTAACTCAACACAGTGACATCAGAGTTCAAAATCACAGGAAATATTTTAAAACAACATTGCAGGACAGTCTCAAATAAATACAGAAAACATCTAAACTACTCTTTACTATATTCCTATCTATATCTAAGAACGATACTATACCCTAAATCTTACTTACAGACAGGCAAGTGTAGATGATGATGATGAGTGGATGTTCTTGCTAGGTCCAAGACAAAATACAAAATGCACAGTCGCTCTCTGAGAGAGAGTTCTTAAATTAATATCTCATTTTACTGCTGGGTTAGCTTGGGTGACATCACTCTTTATCACCTGGCTTCAGTTCCCAGACTAAACAGAAACTAATAGGATTTAACATCTCTGTGTTAAGAATATATACCCCTCAGATGTTTGCCAGATCTTGGAAGTCATAAAACAATAAAACACTTTACATTTTAAACCTAGTAATTACTTTTCTTTCAAGACAATAGAAAAACTTCTAGCTCTAGACATTGTGTCTGCTATTGAACAGAAACTGAGAGATAACAAATTTTGTTTATGGCTCAGCTATAAAGTAACTTAACCTCGACTATTCTTAAGTTTTGCAAGTTAATCATCTATGTTCCAGCAGGTTATGCTGTGGTTACATTCTTGAAGCTCAGTACATAACATATAGTTATGTTTAAACCATATCAATATTCACAAATGACATAAATTATTTACAAAATTCCAGATAGCTGGGCTGGCAGCTTGACATCCATATCCATAAATAAGAGCTTCATTGGGTATTGCTTTACCAATCCATGTGTGTACATAGTTTATAGCTAAAACCTTTGTTTTATCTTCATTAATTTTATAAACTGAAAAGACTTTGAAACTGTCAAAAATGTTCCACGACACTGAGATGTCCATTTTTGGTTTTATCAGGTACAAAATAATATTGCCTGCAAATAAAGCCAACTTTTCTTGATTACCACACCAATTATACCATTGAATGTCTGAGTCCCTTTTTTCTTTGCCAGTGACTCTAAATGTAAAGCAAATAACAAAGGGGAAAGAGGACACCCCTGCCTGATTCTTCTTTTCAGATAACTTATCAAAGACCAACCTTCCCACTTTAACTTTTACCTCTGATCCCTCATATATCCTCCTAATTAACATGATCATTGTATCAGGGAATGAAAATGCTTCCATTGCCCTATTCAGAAATCTCCATCTTACTCTGTTAAATGCTTTCTCAGCATCAAAACCCACCAACAGGAACAGCATTTTTCTTACATTCTGTTTCCCTCTGGATCATAACTGTTGTGTTAATGTTGACATATGTTTGCCTCCCCTCCAAAAAACACATTGGTCCATTATCTATCACGTTTGGCAACATTTTTCTATTTTTATAGCTATTATAGACATAAATACTTTATAATCATGGTTTAAAACTTAAATGGGCCTTTACCATTTTAGGTATTACAGCCACCACAGCTTTCTTCCAGGATGATGGTGCTTCCCTTCCTTCTAAAATATTGTTAAACAAAAACTTCCAGATCTTTATCACTTTCTTGCTGCCTACCTTCCAAACTTCCACAGAAAATATTATATATTCCTGGAGACTCTCCTACAGATTAATTGCATGTTACTATTTTTATCTCATCTCTTCCTATCTTAACAGTTAATTGTTGAGCTTCATCTGCCTCTAACCTGGCATTTAAGTTTTTCATAAGTATTTCAATTTCTATTTTCTCTGCTTTATACAAATTTTTATAACATTTTCAAAATATCTTGAATACCTCTATGGGATCTCTGGTTATTTATTTATTTGTTTTGTTATAGACTCCCTAAGTTTGGCAACAACTCTTTTTACTTTCTGTTGCTTAAGTTGTTATGCTGAAAGTTTTTTTGCCCTGGAGTTACTATCAAAAACAGTTGTTTAATAACATTCTTTCTAAACTCATGTGTATTATCCAGATACTCCCTTATTTTCTTTTTAACATTTTGCAGTTGCACCTCTTCTTGTTCTGTAAGATTTCTCTTATTTTGCAATGCTTTCACCTTTGTCAGCCCCTCTAATATTCCGGTTATATCTTAGCCATCTCCTTCTCACTCTCTCTCTCTTTCTCTCTTTTATTTCTACCCTATTTTTAAACTCCACTTTTATTTTATCCCACTCACTAGCTATAACTTCTGAATAAATTTAAATATTTCCTAATAACTCTTGAATAATTTCTGCAACCCATTCCTTATATTCCTCTCTCTTTTTGTTTACAGGTAGGCAGGAAAGGGCCAGTGTCTCATTTTACTTCATTATCCTGCATTTTTATCTTGTTATTGGAGCATGTCTGAAAATAGTTATTGGATGTGTGTTGAAACTTTCAACTAAATACACATGTTCCTGTGAAATATAATTTCTGTTTTGTCTAGCCCAGTTATTGTACTTTAGGGAATAGTATACACATTTTTTCTGAGTTCCTACGACTTAGTTCACATCTTCTATATGAAAATATTTTCATAATTTCTTGAGAACCTGTACTCTTTTATGTTTTCCCTTCTCTGAACCCAAGAATCATCCACACTCTTCCAGTCCCACCTATAAGTAATATTTCCTTCTGAAAGCTGATTATTTCTCTCTGAAGTTTCTTAGGTCCATAATAGCAGTTTTTGGTAGAATATAAATACATGCTAGTGTGGTCCTCCTCCCTTGCCAGTAGCCCCTTCCTACCACAAATCTAGCATTATTATATTTTTCATCTTCTATCATTACTGGAGCTCCTCTAGCAATTAATATAAGTACTCCACTTTTCCTTTGTCCCTGATATTATGCTGAATATCCATCCTGATTTTTTTTCTTTATCAAATTCAAATACTTCTTTCCAAATGAGTCTCATGTAGCATTACTATTTGCAGTCTGCTTTTCTGAATATAATTCAGTAATCGTACCTTTTGTCTGTACCTGTGAGGTCATTCACATTCCAAAATAATATGGATAGTGTAGCCATTATGATAAGGAGTTATCATTCCCAACAATTATATATTACAGTGTCTTAAATGTCTATTTCCAGCTTTTGTGTTACATCCACCCATTAATGTTTGTCAGGTTGATCTTTTATACAGTTGTTTCTTGTCATCTCCATTTCAACCTATGTCACGTTTTACAAGACTTTTTTGTTTCAATGAAAACCCTTAAAAAACAGAAAACCTTATACCCTAGTAACTTAACACAAACAGATAAAAATATGTACATCTTCAAATAATGAAGTTTAACCTTCCTGATAGAAACAACTATATCAAATTGACAGCTGAACCCACAGGCATTACATCAACTAAAATTAAGGTTATCCATGCTAAAGCACATTACAACCTGTGCTCCTTCTACCACCAATTGCTCTCTGTTCTTGCCTTATCTTTATTCCCTTCCCAGATGTGAAACATAGCCTGTATAATTTCAAAAAAAACATCAACTTGTAGTCTTAAAAAAGTATACTGTCTTTAAATAAAACTAAATTATGCACTGTTCTAATAAATGCTTTGAAGTGTTTAGATACCATGAAAACTGCTATTTTATTCACTTCCAATAATTGCAAACTATATTTTTTACTAAGCAGCTCACCTTTGTACTTTTTAACTCTACATTTCTCTCAGCAATCATTGTCCAGACCATTTGATATTTATTCCTTGCCCTGCTAGTCGGCTTGAGTCCATGGAAGCATAAGAACAAAATGTGCAGCTGACTGGAGCTGCAGACTTCTCAACTCACACTGAACATTTATTTGCTAAAGGAAAACTTTTCATTACAGCCACATTCATCTCTTATTTTTTAAAGCTCACTTTCTTACATAAAAAAAATATTAGATTAAGCCAGGGGCATTAATCCAGATATACACCTATGCAAAAGTAAGGGAAGACATATCAGCGCTACTTATATTATAATTTGTGCACTTTTACATCACCCCATTCCTCAAACCAACAACCTAAGATTACAACACATTAAAATTAAGCATGCGTTTGTCAAGTCTTTTTTTCTTTTTACATTGTAATACCTATATTTCTTAAAACTAAAAAAGAGGGGAAAGTACTTGTTTACTTCAGTATCTTTATCACATATGATAACCACTGCTTTACTGTATAATGTGCAATTTATATCATGAAATGTTTTATACACATACTGTTAAGAACAAAACTTGTATTACTTACAGTTACTTTTCTTCTTTTTAGTGTCTCTGCAAACATTAATGACATGAAGTCACCACAAGTTTAACAAAGTCAACAATCTCCAGTCTTTCTCAGCCACATTTCATGTAAAGCCATATTTCACAAATGTGACTGATGCTTTATAATCTCACATTTATTAATTTTAATGTTGCTGGTCTTTTTTCTCTTCATCTGCATCTCCCAACCCCAGACTCTGGTTCAAGACCAAGGTACACAAATTCTTCTAGTCAACTCTTGTGCTTTTTTTCCTGTCTCTCAGGCATTTTGCTTTGGAACATTGGAAAAGGTTTCACTGTCAAAGTCTCTGAGATTTCTAAGACAAATTACTTCCTAAGTGATGCAAATAACATGGACTTATATGCAAAAGTATACACCAATGCCCTGTATAACCACTTAAGCAGTTGTATAAAATCGGCTGTACCTGACCGGATTAAAACAGGTCTTGCCAGAAAAACAAGCCACCCTGGTGGACCCCTGGTGTAAACAGGCTATACAACAGAAGAAAGAAATTAATGTCCAAGAACAAGAGGGAACTGGCTCAGCAGAAGAAGAAATCCCTCCCTAGTGTAAACAAACAAATTAGAGATCTCACTACTTAAGGATAATCACATGGCATTTGTTAACTATATCTACAGTCTAAAAAGGAATACCCAGCTGTGTGCTGAAATGGTTGTGGATGTCACCATCCATACATAACCCAATATAATAGCCAACCTGCTATCTGTCAGATTTGGAGAAAATGTCACCCCATCCCCTCCATTCATCCCCCAAAGTATACCTGGCACCATTCCTCAGCCTATTATCTCAAGTCATTTCAGTGCTCTCCATAGCCAAACACATGGCATCAATGAGACCAGACAACATCCCAGGTTGCCTTTTAAACAACTTAAAACATTACCTACCAGACCTACTTGGATGCCTCTTTATCTACAGCCTGAAAACTGACTATGTTCCATTGGAATGGAGGGCAGCAACAGTAATTGCTCTGCACAAAGGGAGATGATCAACTGACCCTGGTAATTATAGGCCCATAACCTTGCCTAGCATCATCTGCAAGCCCATGGAAAGAATCATTATGGACTTTATTAACAAGGACATAGGTACCTTCCAAACTCTGGAGCTAACCCAGTTTGAATTCATTAAAGGAATATCATGCCTGTCTAACATAGTTAGCTTTTTCTAGAAAGTCACCAAAAATCCTGGATGAGGGAATGACAGTCCCTGCCATCTATATTTGACCTAGCCTGGGTATTTGGCACAATTTCCCACTCAGGTATTATAGAGAAACTCTCCCAATTGGGAATTAATCCCTACATTACCAGATCAGTAGCCTATTGGCTCACAGACAAGACCCATACTGTCAAAGTGGGTGACTTCACCTCTAGTAAATGACCAGTCACCAGTGGCATATCACAGGGTTCTCTGCTGGGCTGCCTACTATTTGGAATTAGTTTCTGAGAAGTCCAGACAAACTTGGATGGCCTGTGGCTGATCAAGTCCACTCATGATTGCAAATTGGGAGCAGTCATTGAGTCTCCCAATGATGTTAATATACTGCAGAAAGGTTTAACACAGACAAGTGATTGTTGCCAAAGCCATGGATAAAAGCTAAATGCAAAAAAAATGCATTATTATTCCCTTTGGAAAAAATGACATACCTGCTAGTTACATTATAGTCAGCACCCCCCAAGTGTAGACTCCATGGTACTTGATCTGGGTACTCCAGTTTATAGTAATCTGAGTTTTGACCATCATTTATCTCCATTTGTAAGGAAATCCTTCTATATGACACATCTTCTAAGTAAAGGCATCACATATATATCTAAGGATAATTCCATTATACTTGCCCCTCATCAGACAAATAATCGAGTACAGTGCTCCCTTTTGCATGTACCTCACCAGACACCTGCAACCATTGGGGAGACCACAGAAGTTTCTCACCAAGACTTCACAGGGTACACAAAACAAGTCTTACACAGAAAGACTGAAAGTCCTGTCACTGTATTCTGTCTCCTACAGGTTGCTTAGGGGTGGCCTGTGTCTGGCTTACAAGGCAGTCTCTGACCTGGCCCTGAAGGAAATTCTACACATTGGTTAATCAAAGTACAGCATTTAGTTTTAGTCCATGGCTCTGGCGCCAGTTGTTTGTCTGTGCCAGCCCTTCCCAGAGAACAGCGTTTGTATCAGCAGGAGATTCAATGACATCTCCTAATTTGCAATCATCAAATTTAGTCAGCCAGAGGCCACTAACATTGGCCTTGACTTCAGAGAAGTAAATACCAAAAAGGAGCAATCTCAGGACCAATCCCTGAGGGGCTCTAGTTGCAAATGGCCTCATGGTAGAGGTAGACTCCTCAGTTCTAACTTCCTGGGTCCTGTATATGAACCAGCTGGCTATCCCCCCAGATTACATAATGGTTTGTACCTAACTTCTTTAAGTTTGTCAACAATACCCAAATAGGGGATTACGTCAAATGCCTTGGCCAGGTCAACATAGGCAGTGTGAACCATTTTGTCCTCATTAATTGATTTGGTGACCTCCTCAAAGATGTCCACCAGGTTGAGTAGGCATGACTTGCCCCCTTGATAAAACCAAACTGGGTTTGAGCCAGTGTATGGAGGTTTCCTGTCTCATTATTGATCATTTCCATGATAATTCTTTCCATGGCTTTGCATATGAGAATAGTGAGAGACTTATGGGTCTGTAGTTTCCAGGGTCTGTAAATGGTCCACCTTTGTGCAGAGGGATGACTGTTGCTGTTCTTCCTTCATGAGGCATGGAGCCTGTTTGGAGGCTACAGTTAAACAGCAATTCCAGAGGGCCTGATAGATCATGTTTCATGTAGGCAACCTGGGTTATTATATGGGCCCCTTGCTATGGTGTTCTTGGCCTTAGAAATGGCATTAAGGACCTGTTCCCTAGTGATAGCAGGGGAGTTATATTTGATGGTACTTCCTGTGGGGAGGTTGATATTGAGAAGGGGTAAAGTTGGAGCTGAATTTGTTGGCCAATTAGTTTGCTATATCTTCTGGCTCTGTATAGTTGGCTCCATTTACAATGAGCTCTGCAGACACTTGTGTATTGCCTTTGAGATTACAGACATAGCTAAAGAAAGCCTTCTGGCTGTCCTTGGCCTGGGAGGCCAATATTAACTCAAACTTGGCTTTGGTAGACTTTATTTGTTTTTTGAGTTGTTTGTTTAGTTTGATGAGAGTGCTTTTATCCTGCTGGGTGCTACACCTCCTACATTTAGCCATGATTTTCTTCCTTCTGTTATACAGCTTCTTGATATTTTGATTCCACCAGGTGGCTTGGGTTTTAAGTTAGCACTGTGCTTCTTCCTGGTAGGTAAAGCTGCCTCTGTGTAGCTATTAGCATGTTTAGGGTTTCTGTGAACAGTTCTGCATAGGCAGCAGTGTTCTCAGGGTTTATGGGGACTTGAAATATTGCCAAGTTATCACTTAATGGCAGGAAGTTAGCCTTAGAGTAGTTCCCAAATATTCCATAGTTAGCTGGGATTCCAGGTTTTATTTTTACTTCAAAGGAGACCATTTTGTTGTCTGACCTTACCAGACAAGACATTACAATGGGGGGGGGGGGGTGCAACCCTCTCTCATATTAGTGAGGACTAGATCCGGTAAGGTTGCACCACTTGTTGGTGTATTACAACATCAAGGAATCTCTGTGCCTGTAAGTTTGGTGCCATATATGATTCCCAGTTAATAATGGGGTAATTAAAGTCATCCATGAATATGCTATTGGGTTGGATGGTGAGCATTTCCACTCAGCCAGACTTTTCATCATTTCAACCTCTGATTTTTGCAGTTTTATCCGTTCTTCTGAATCGCTGTTTAAGGCTTCTTCCATTTTTTCAGCCTTTTGTTATTTGAGTTGATATATTCCTTCAATATTTCATTTATTTTAATCACCTCTGACGAGTACATTTGATTTATTTTTTCCTCTAAATTACTGGAAGCCATGCCCTATACCAGAACTGGAGCTTGAATTGCTTTGTGATAAACTGCTGCAGTATTATTCCCAGTTAGTGTTTTCTCTTCATCTTTTTTAGTTGATTTTTTTTTCTAGGTTTCTTCTTTGCTGGAATCCAGACAATATGCTTACTATCCAGTAACTGAATTTTACTAAAACTGGCAGAATTACTAGTCCTTATCTCTTGTTTCACATGGAGAGAGCTGAAATTAAGTGTTGATCAGTGTACCAGCCATCTTGGAAGTCCTGCTGGGCATTCTTGGTGTCCTAACCTACAAGCTACAAAGTATCTGCCCTCCCAAAACTTGACATACTCGGTATTACCTCTCTATTACTTGTCATATGTTGCCCTTTCCATACTCCCTGAGACACAGACAAACTTGGGCTACTAGATGTTAACATAAAGGATAAATAGTGAAAAGTTCAGTGTGAGAGAATTTCACATCATTCTTTCACCTTTAGCATTCTCTTTTCTGGGAGGGACTCAGCAGTGATAGTCAGCAGGCATCATCATGCACTGTTATATGCCATTGTGACACCTTTTGTATTGTAACCTCAAAAAAGATATATATGACACATGTAGAACTCTTGTTTTCCAGTACAGATCATAACAACAATAACTTCATCATACCCTCCTACAGTTAAAAAAGAATTGTCTGAAGCTCTTCTCATACCATTTCCTTCCCCATTGGCCTTCTGTTGACACAGAATTATGCCAGAACTTTGGCCTTTGTCCACACAGTTGCACCCCTATTGCATAAGTAGTTCAGCCCAGAAATTTGTCTCATGTACATGTCTGATATATGACGTTACCCAATGCAAGTAAACTAACCTATATTAATAACTGTTAACAGCATGAGACTTGCCATCTGCAGCTTATTCTTCCAGTGCAACTGTGCTGTCAGTATCTCCATGAAGTAAAATAATTTATTTCCAAATTTATATCCAAAGTAAAGGAGATGAATAAAGTACAAGGACAGAGTTAACAGGCAGTTTGATGTATAATTATAAAATGACTTCCAAAATCATAACTTTTGTACTGTGCTGGGTTAATGGTCTGGACTTGCTAAGATCTTGAGGTCCAGTGTCAATCTTAGTCCTCAAAAAATATGACCAGGGAATGATGGGCGCCGTCTTCCAGTAAGAGTGGATCATGGCACATATTTCAATTAGGAGTGTGAATAACAGAGAAAGGCATGTTGGACATTACTGCTTATAGTACACTAGACTAAACAGTCACTTTTCACATGTTTCCTCTGACAGCATCTATACCAGGCCCATTTAGTCTGTCTCCCAAATGTTCACATGTACATAAGATAATGCTGTGCAGGTAATAGTAATAAAAGCCTCACCCCCATACACCCACCCACAGACACACACACACACACACACACACACACACACGCACACACACACACACACACACTCACACACACACACACACACACATACACACACACACACAAACCCACACGCAGAAGAAGAAATAGCATCTAGCTGCTGATCTTTTGTTTGGCTGTCAGGAATCACTCTTACATTCATTTACATTTCATCTGTGCCCTATTTATCATTGCCATTGCACTTTACACATAATATACTCCAAGCGCTTGCCTTTACACATTCTTGGTATACCTACCCAAGTGAAAATAGGGTAAGGTTTCAAGCAGGGTGTCATGGCTATTGAGCTCAACCTAGGGCTATGGTTTTCAGTGGCAGTCTGCATGGGCTACTGATGAAGAGAATCAGTGTCTGTTCTCATGGAAGGACAAAATGAAATGCCAAGAAAATAAAAATAAACATGTCTTACTTAAGAGAAATAAGCCTTACACAGATACAAACCAGACAGTTTGTGTGGAAAAGTAATTATGCCAGCTTTGTACTGTTTCTAGAAATAAAGTTGATTACCATTAACACCTTTCATTTTTTGTTCAAAACAAAATGGAAAGTTGCTTTTTTTGCAAGATCTAGTGCAGTCTTATTATCAAACAGAATGTCAAGATGAGCATTAAGGGTAGGATTTATATATTTGCAAACCCCACAAGTGATCTCATAAATGAAGGGGTTATAAGAGAAAGATGTCACCAGCCATTGCAGGTTAGAATATATAGAAAGAGCGAGGTTGCAAATAACAGGAAAAGCTTCCCTTAAAAATTAAAAAATACAAAATCCTACAGTCTGCTGACTTACCTAGAAAGGCTGTAACCAAACTTCTTAGTATCTATAATTTAGGAAAAACACTAGGATTTTGGCCATCAGATTTTTTTTCCTTTATCCTCCTATATTTCCTGTTTTCTTTTTTTTTTTTTTTTTTTTTTTGCTTAAAGTTAGATCTCTTTAAAGGTGCAGGCATTATCTTTAAGGTTACATACATGTAATTGAACTAAGCCTATATTAAGATGCTATCCATAACTGTATAGGATCTAGTATGGAAAGACTTTCCATTCTGAAAACTAAGAAAGTAGTCCACATTCTGACCCTCTGTTTTAATTTTTGAAGACCAGTACTGTTCCCAGGCTTCCCATTCATCAAGAAACATGTTGAAGCATAAAATGAAGCACATGGTGGAAGGGACATTAACAAAACTGAGTTTGTTCAGTGACAGTTCAGCAGAAACTTTCACTGATATTTCCACAGACTGAGCCTGCTAACAAATGTTCCTAAAATGATGGAAATTCCACAGACATTAACAAGTATTTATTTAGTTACTTATTTATTTTATTTGTTTACTGGGACAAAGCACTGAACTACATGAGTCATATTAAATTAATCCCAGTGGACTGCTTGGTTAAGTGATTCACTCAAACTGACATATTAAACTGGTCAACTAGTAGTGTGCATGCATTAATTTTTAACAATGCATCTGTGCCTAGTAACTGTGTTGCTGCCAGTAAATTCACAATACTTCTGCAGCTGTTCTGGCTGTCAGCACAAATATGTGAATATGCATATTTTAATTATTTTCCCAGAGTGTCCTTTCAGTATGAATGACATGACCTTTAATTTTCTGAAAACACATTAGTAGTTTTTTTTTCTGTCAGTTTGTCATACCATACAACTGGAAACTCTTTATAATGATTTTGTCAGATGTTCTCGTAACACTTCTTGCCAGTGTCTGACTGCCAAAATTGCAACAGCAGCTGTTTTACTAAGATATCCACATTTTTCTGCTTAAAAAGGACATATTTAGTATTCCTTGAAAGAAAATGTCTTATTCATCTGTAGTATACTGGTACCAGAAGTTGAAACAGTATTGTTTAGCACCTTTAAAATCTGCATTTGGCAAAAGAAAACATCATAGACTTTCACCACCCGCACAAGCTATTCCTATTCTTAGTTTTGCATGGATGAGGTTTTTGCTTATGATATCCTTGCACTTTCAAAAGAAAGAAAATAAAACCAGTGAAGAAAAATCCACTTTAATAGTAGCAGAACTTCAGTAAGTGCTTTCGTCTTAAAAAAGACTTCTTCAGACGGAAGTGAATACAGTTACAAAACATTTAAATACCCAGTTAATAAGTCACATACACAAAACTTAATTAACTCTTTCCTATTATTCAAGCCTGGAAAATGGCATGCATTTAATTTTACCTGCCACTTATATTTAAGCTATCCTAATTGTCTTCAGGGTTAGAGCATAATTCCACATCTTTTAAAGCTTCTGAAACTAAGAACTTAAAATCAACCTTACAACTTTACAATTTCCAGATTTAAAATGCTTAGCTAATGCATTCTTTTCAGTCCTCTATAGAAATGCATACTTATGTTCATACATTCTCTTGTTTAAGTCATGTGTTGTTCTTCCAATGTAATAGCATTTACATGTTGTGCAGAATACTAAATAAATCACAAATTTAGTCTTGCAAGAAATATAATATCAGCACTACACAACCTATGAATTCTTAAGAAATCATTGTAGGTAATATGGACATTAAATGTTGAGGATGACAGCTATTCCCATAAAAAAAAATTCTTTGATTAAATTTTCTACATAAGCCAGTCTCAAAACCATTTAAACTAATGTCCAAAAAGTTCACGTGAGGGCCCAGTTGTATTCCATCAAACTGAAATCAGATATTATTAAGCTATAGATCACTAATAAATCTCCCAGCATCTGCTTGATTTCCATCACACAGGAAAATAAGGTCATCAATAAATCTGAAATACAAACTAACCTGAGACCTATAGAAATAATGGGTGTATATGTAATCATCTTCAAATTTACCCATTACTAAGTTGGCATACATGCGGGCAAATGCTGCCCTGATGGCAGTTCCCTGCAAATGGTGAAGAAACTCCCCATTAAATGTAAAAAAATTATTTTTCAAACAAAAAGAGACCAACTCTATCAAAAAATGTGACATGGGTGAATCCCCTAAAAAATAAAATGCAGCTTGGACCCAATATTATGCTTTATATTTGTATAAAGGCTTTTAACAAAGCCATTGACTATAATATGTATATTATTACTAACTGAAAAACTTTTCTTCTGTGTTGACTTGAAATCTATTGAAAACTTACTTATCGTGGATGCATAACGTGTATGAAGCACTACTTTCAAAAATTCAAAACTATTTGCAAACACATACATGAAACATAAAGTTTCTGGTTTAGATAAAAACTTAACTAAATCATCCATCCACCACCTCTCCAATACCAAACAACACAAATTATCCATCTCTGCTTAGAATATAGTATAAAAACAAAAAAGAAAAGCATTATGAAAGCAACTAAAGAAATCTGAATCCATGAAATATACATTAGAATGAGTGTCCAATACATTGAAGCTATGTGAATATGTCACATATGATAATAGCACCTCTAATACATAGATATGCCAGCAATGCACATCATATCAAAGTATGTATAAACATTAGAAGCTGAAGGTTAAGAAGTTAGTCATTAGTTCCAAGACTTTTCAAAAAACATCAAATAATTTAACAATTTCGTCAGTCATCTATCTAACATTTTTCATGTAAGGATCTGTTCAATATATATATATATATATATATATATATATATATATATATATATATATATATATATATATATAAAATAGTTAAACACTTAATGCAACATTACTATTATATTTTGCAATTATACACATAGTACTCATATGTATTAAGAATATCTATGTTGACGTCTTTCATCAGGAATGGGGGATAGAGAGAGAGAGAGAGAGAGAGAGAGAGAAAGGGGCCTCACAACCCTCTATTTAGTTACTAAAGGTTTAGTTATATAAGTCTGATGTTAATATGTATAATGAGTTTTTTAATGCAGCTCCTAGTTCACTTGATGTCATTTAGTTCTTAACAGTGTCATTGAATCTGCAGAATATATGCATCTATAAGAGAACATAGGCTTTTCAAAGGAGTTAAACACTTTTATCAGAACTAATTATTTACCATTTAAAGTATCTAGTGAGGGATAACAGAATTTCAAGAGAAAATCATTCTAAGTACAACCATTTAACAAGTTCAAAAGGTCAAATGCTATCATCACTATTGTTTCTTCAAGCTGCAGTTTCATAAACTTGTTACAAAGTATCTAAATAGGCTCATGCACAACAGAAGTTGTCTCTAGTGAAGAAAAAAGCATTTTTGGTGGAAAATTCAGATCTTGAAGCTTTTAGAGTTTACAGAAAGAAAAAAAAACATTTAAGCTGCCTTGTCAGTGCATGTCATGAATCTCCACAATGAGAACAGTCACACAGACCACCAGTTTCCTCACAAAACATCAACATTGTGAAAAAAATTAGCCCTTTCATATAAAAACAGCTATTTAGAAGTAACAACAGCTGCCTCAAATCAGAAATCATATTATAACATTTCAATCATTTACCCACCAGTTAACCAGGAGAGAGAGAGAGAAAAAAAGGAATCTGATATATATATGTATATATATATATATATATATATATATATATATATATATATATATATATATATATATATATATATACTAGCTGTACCCGGCCATGTGTTGCTGTGGCTCAGTCTGGTTAAATGGAAAAGAAAGAAAAGAGAAAGCGCACGTTTCTAATATGTTTAATTTCACAATGCTTGTGGGTATATAATATTTTTTGTTGTTCCATTGTCTGCGCAGATATAGAGATTGTCTGGTTTGCCGACTCTAGAACATGCAACATATAATTGTCCATGTGAGAAGCAATCCGTGTGTAGATCTAAACCACACAATTCTAAAGATTGGCTCTGAGCTTTGTTGATGGTGATTGCAAACGCCAATCGAATTGGGAATTGCAATCTCTTAAATTGAAATGGCATATCCGTTGGAATCATAGGAATGCGAGGAATGATGACATCTTCACCTTTGAAAGGTCCTGTCAAGATTGTTGCTTCTATGACGTAGCTCATTAATTTTTTTACTGCAAGCCACGTGCCGTTGCAAAGCTTTGGCTGGTTGATATTTCGCAACATGATAATTGGCACGCCGATTTTCAATTGCAGTACGTGCGGTGGCATCCCTGGCAGATCGAGTGAATTCAAAAATTCTGTTGGATAATTAACTGCTTCATCTGCTTCCACAACAGTGTTGACAGACTTGTATGTGACTGCCTCACTTTGAATGGTAGACTGAATAATATTATTAAGTTCGTAGACGTCTTTGTTCTTGGCCACAAGAATAGCTCATTCAGTCAGCCAATCGTGATTCTTATAATTAGTTTGAATATTGGGAAATACTTTTTCAACCAATTCTTCTTTTGACGTCACTAAATTTCAGAAGTTATGAGGCAATGAAATTCGTCCTGAGGTCAAATCAACCGGCACCTTTCCATTCCCATTTTCCAGCAATTGATGTGAGAATATCTCAGCTGATCGATAATTTTGCAGCTGGATACGCATATTTCTAGTTAATTTTAATGTCTTTATGTGTCACCACAAAGTAGAGTATTTCAGGCAAGCATTTATTTCATCCACTGGTGTCGATCGAGGAGAACGAAGCAGATCTGAAGCTGCAGATGCGATCGTCGTGCTCACAACCGTGAATCCTCAAGTCTGGCTGCACGTCACTCTGCTGCTTCCTTGGCATGTATTTAAGCCATTCTTTGTCTGTTTCGCTCGTTTGCTGATGCCCGTTCCGTTTCGTCCGCTGGTGTTGATCGAGGAAGTACAGGTAATGTTTGCCTGAAATCTCCTGCAAGCAATATTAATGCTTTCCCAAATGGTCTGATGTTTCCACGCAAATCTTGCAATGATCGATGAACAGACTCGAGCGATTTTTTGTGAGCCATTGTGCATTCATCCCAAACAATAAGTTTGCATTTCTGCAATACTTTTCTCATGCCGGATGCTTTGGAAATGTTGCACGTGGGAGTTAAATGAATTGCATGCTCACTGACAATTTCAAAGTGGAATGAGCAGTTCTTCCACCTGGTAGCAATGTCGCAGCTATTCCGGATGACGGAACAGCTAAGGCTATGCCATTTTGGGATCGAATTGCTGCCAGAATCAATGTAATTAGGAACGTTTTACCAGTTCCTCCTGGCGCATCTAAGAAGAAGATTTCTCCAACCCCGTTATTGACAGTTTGCATTATTTGATCGTAAATGCCTTTTTGCTCAAGCGTTAGCTTAGGAATATTTGATTGCACATACGGCAAAAGATCACCCGTGTTGTAATTTTGCTCACGATGCAATTCTACATCGAACGAAGCAGCAGCAGATCGATTCAGTGATGGCATTCCCAATTGATTGAGTGCTTTGTTCGCAATTTCTAAGCACAAATCTTCAATCATTATCAACGCTTCGTTGTAGATTTCTGCTGTGAAATCCATGTTCATATTTGAATTTTCCTTGCGTATTCGACGGAAAATATCTTCAGCCATGTGCGATTTATATTTCTCCCACAACTCTGTTGGAGATGAAGGAGAGCAGGTGGTCAAACTGATTGCAAACAATGCACGAATTTGATTTGGATGTGATGTATTGCACGCGTCATTGATGCATACATCACAGTGTCGGTCATTCTCCAATAAATTCAGAGCTTGACATGCACTGCGGAAAGTGGCATGTGTAATGCCGTTGACAATTCTCAATTGCTGGAAAGACGTTGGACCGGGCACATTTACCAACAGCATGTGAAGAAAGAAGCATTCATCTTGATTGGGATGCACGGTGTACAGTCTGCCTATCGTAGTTTCTTTGAATATGCCAGGTTGTCTGTCGACTCGCTCTCCTCATTTGCGTCGTTCAAATGATTATCTACTCGCATTCCATGTGTAATACATAGGCACTTCCGAATACAGCAGTGTTTTCGCAAACGCGTCATTTTCACATAACGTGAAGAAAGCAGTTAACATTGTAGCCGGTGGATTCAGGGCTATTTGTTGCACATTTGCAGCTGTGAAATAAATGTTTTGTCCATTTTCTAGATGTACTGCTAAGTGAACAACAGCTGGACTTCGTTCATGTATGGGAAATGAAAGAATTCGCCATAGAGCTTCATTGCTGCTTATGTATCTTCCAGCCTGATACTGTGCGATTTCATCGATATGTATGGCCGCATTCCTGTCACATCTTTCTGGTTGCATGCCAGAAACTGCCATGTCGCTGCCTTTATTCACGTACTTACAAATGTATTTGCTCGATTTAACGGAGTTACAGTATTCCATGTTTATGTGCGCTTTGTATGTTTTTGATAGCAAAGGCGAATATGGAACAACCCACTGGTTATCTACTTCGATGTCACCATTTTGCATTTGTATGGTTGCTAATTTACAGCCATCTTCTGCTGATCTTCTTCTGTATAAAGGATATCCATTGTTTCCTGTAACTGTGTTGGATACAAATGCTCGAGGATATAGCTTAGAGCATTTTCCATCTATCATGCATGGTGAATTTGGAATTTGGATTCAGTGTACCGCAAGGTCCATGTATCATAATTTTTGTCACAACTTCATGCAAATCCTTATCAATGGCATTGGGTATTTCAGCACATATTACATCGTCGATTTCGTTTTAAGTGATTTTGTTATAGAGCCAGATTAGTATATGTGCGTGTGGCAATCCTCTCTTTTGCCATTCCACTGAGTACATCCAGCAGCACACAGAGCCAAACGCTTCATGTTTTACCATGAAATCCATCAGCAATTTCAGCTTCTGTCTGAAAACACATGCTGTGATGTCATGCCTATCCACCGGCGATTGCCCAGGAAGTAAGAGCTGTTGTATATCATCCCAAGCTGGATTGCATGTGAATGTAATGAATAGTTCTGGACGCCCATAGTGATGAACATATGCAATTGCATCTTGAGCGTACTCATGCATATAATGTGGACTGCCTGTATATGAAGATGGCAAAATCGTTAGTCTTCCAACGTTAGTTGTATTACCGTCATTTACAACTGCATCTCGCAAATTAACATATTCTTCAGAGCGAAGCTTGGTCTGATTCAAACGGATGAATATCAAACGTTCTGCTTCGATTTTTGCATACATATCTACGATGTATTGGTGAAACAATTGACGGCATTTCAAAATGTGATTGTCTTCATTCTCTCGAATCATTAATCGGTATGAATAATAGTTCATTGCACTGCATTTCATATTTGTTTCTTCACCACTGGCTGGATTTATCATCTTAACATTGAAGTGATATCCATCGGCACCATCCCAAAAATGATTGGATATTGCAGGGCATCATAGCATCGATGAGTTTCTGCAACTGTTGTCAATTGATCATTTCTCCAATGAAGAACAATATCTCTAGGTTGGAATTGATCTCCAACTATAACAATTGCCACTTTGTCTATAGTTGGAGCATTGAATCTTCGCACATCTTCTCCAGCAGGCGTTTTGTCAGCATGAATAACAATCTTGTGTGTATCAGATGGCATCATGTCAATTGCTGTTTTGAGCAAATGCACTAAATTGTTTTTTTCATGAAGAAGCTCTTGCAGTTCGGAAATGATGGACCTTTGTATGCCGGTAGAAATTCCGCAGCATGCATTCAATTCATCATTGCCATCACCGATGAAATACATTTGTAGGAATTTATGTTGACCATCTGGGAATGGAAGCAGGGAGCCAGCTTTATGATAAATTTGTCCTTTCACTTTGAAAGTTGGCATGAATTGAGCTGTTACGATTTCTGTGCTGAACAACGTCATTTCGAAGCATGAGTTGCATTTCCTGATGTTAGATAGGAAGTGCTTTGATTCGGCGGTATATCCGGCAAGCAAAGTTTTTAATGGCTCTGGCGGTTCTCCAAGATGAGGCAGTTTAATTTTTCTAGTGGCGCAACACATTCCTTTCATTTCTCCATTAAATTTCAGAGCATTGCAATAAGGACACACTTCAGTCATAGTGTGATGAGAACATGCCGGCTCAAACTATAATCATCAACTGGGTTGTACCGGAATGCAAGGCAATTGTAATCACGTGATTGCTGAGCACGGAGTCATGTTTGACGCTGATCTGCTGTTTCTCGTTGACATCTTTCAGCCACTCTCAGCCTGTCGCATTTATTCGGTTGAGAATGAAGCAGATCTGAAGCTGCAGAACGCGATTGACATGCTCACAACCGTGCATCCTCAAGTCTGGCTGCACGTCACTCTGCTGCTTCCTCGGCACGTATTTGAGCCATTCTTTGTCTGTTTCACTCGTTCGCTGATGCCCGTTCTTCCTCAGTTTGATTTGCAATTACTCATCACACTGCTTCCGCTCCACGAGTACGACGACCTAAGTTTGATCTTCTGCAAGGCATTATTTGGATGAACTAAAGCAGATCGATTGCACTGAAAAAGAAGAAAGAAAGTTATAACAAAAACATATAAAATTACATATTTGTATACAAAAATACAGAATCCATAGTAGGTATATAAAAACATGCGCGTATTCGAATGCAATGTGTGACATCTATATAATAGTAGGTATATAAAAACACGTGCGTATTTGAATGCAACATTGTGTGAAAATTTCAAAGCAATCGGTGAAGAACTTTTGGAAATTTAAGATTTTGAACAAACGAACATTTATATTTTTATATATATATATATATATATATATATATATATATATATATATATATATATATATATATATATATATAACTTATGTTTAGCTATCCATAAAACACTATTAATGTACTGTATTAATTTTTTAAATGCATCTACTAAACAAAGACTCTAAAACATCTAGTTTGAAACACTAATCAGAAATAGCTTGTTACCCCACCACTGTCCCACTAGAAAAAAATACACTTGGGAATTAAGTCAAATTATACTATTACTGAAGAATTACAAGACATACATAATTTGTAGTTATTTAAAAGGGAAAAGTATGTAAAGTACTTATCAATGGGAAAAGAGAGAAAAGGAACATTGGTAACAAAAAAGAATAGGAAAAAAGAAGAGAGAGAGAGAGAGAGAATGTTATTTAAATACTTAGTTCTATATGTAATTAGAAGAAGTAGATATAGAAAGGAAAAGAGAAAGTTAATAATAAAAATTAATCACATTACATACACCATAGAGACATGCCAGAATCAAATATATTATGATTCATAAAACAAAGCATTTAAAATTAGAAGGAATTTATTCATTTGTCCTTTAGTTTCTTAGTTTTGTTTGCTCCTTCCTTCACAGACCATCTATTTTTTTTGCCTGTCTCTTCAAACTCTTGGATGACCAATCCATTTCTTCTATGTCCGACAGTATTTTCTTCTTTTAGATAAATTCTACTGCATCTTGTAGGCAATCAAAGATCTTCACTCCTTCTGGCAAGGTAATTTTTATTCTTGCAGGAAAAAGAATTTGAGCTTTAATATTGGCTTTTTAAGGACTTAATTAGAGGAACACACTCCTTTATTCTGGATATGACTGTAGAGGTATAGTCATTGTCAAAACGAATAACCTTGTCACCCATCTTGATAGGGGAATTAATCAAAGCTGATTTCAGCACTAAGTCCTTGTCTTGTGAGGAAAGAAATCTATTATAGTCCTGGGGTTAGATGAACTTAGAGATGAAACTGGATTTGCTAGGGACCAATGAGCCCTCTCAGTTCCAAAAGAGAGGGATTCAGGCATGTTTAGTGCTGATGAAACCCACTTATTGAGGAAATGAATCATATTAGCACCCTCCTCTTTCTCAGGAATTCCATATAGTCTTATGCTATTCTTCCTTGATCTACTTTCAAGATCTTCCAGTTTCTCAATCAGCCTGGTGTTTTGTTTCAGAAAACAATCATTGTGATGTTCATTTCCTGTCGCTCTAGTATCTAGGTCAGTTACAGTTTCCTCTAAGGCAAGAATCTTTTTTTTACTATTCCATTTAGAAGTTCCAGTTGTTTACTGCACTATTGTTTGATAATATCCATTTTGTTTTCGAATTTGTCCATTTTTAGTGACAGTTCTTGGATGTTTGTTATTATAAGATGTAGTTCTTTCTTCACTGCACTCTCCTGGTGTGGGTTCTTCACGTTGCTCATGTTTTTAGTGACAGTTCTTGGATGTTTGTTATTATAAGATGTAGTTCTTTCTTCACTGCACTCTCCTGGTGTGGGTTCTTCACGTTGCTCATGTTTTTAGTGTCAGTTCTTGGATGTTTGTTGTTATAAGATGTAGTTCTTTCTTCACTGCACTCTCCTGGTGTGGGTTCTTCACGTTGCTCATGTTTTTAGTGACAGTTCTTGGATGTTTGTTATTATAAGATGTAGTTCTTTCTTCACTGCACTCTCCTGGTGTGGGTTCTTCACGTTGCTCATGTTTTTAGTGACAGTTCTTGGATGTTTGTTATTATAAGATGTAGTTCTTTCTTCACTGCACTCTCCTGGTGTGGGTTCTTCACGTTGCTCATGTTTTTAGTGACAGTTCTTGGATGTTTGTTATTATAAGATGTAGTTCTTTCTTCACTGCACTCTCCTGGTGTGGGTTCTTCACGTTGCTCATGTTTTTAGTGACAGTTCTTGGATGTTTGTTATTATAAGATGTAGTTCTTTCTTCACTGCACTCTCCTGGTGTGGGTTCTTCACGTTGCTCATGTTTTTAGTGACAGTTCTTGGATGTTTGTTATTATAAGATGTAGTTCTTTCTTCACTGCACTCTCCTGGTCTGGGTTTTTTGAGTTACTCATCTTGAGATCTCCAGTAGAAAACTTCTTGGCAGGAATAAATAAAAAAATCTCTTGACTGTATTAATTTTTAGATAATAATAAAGAGTCTATGTTAATCCAACTTTTAATATACTTTTAGTTAGATTTTTATAAAAAATTAAAATATATTTCCTGTCAGGATATTAAAATCTAAGCAGAGCTATGGATTTCTGCTGCTATCAGATTGGCATCTTGTTCATGCCCTGTGTGCCATTTTCGAGGCTTGAATAATAGGGAAGAGTTCATTATGTTTCTGAAACACAAATGGTTAAAACACTGAGCAAACTTGTCATGTGACTTATTAATTGGTTATTTAAATGTTTTGTAATTGTATTCACTTCAGTCTGAAGAAGTCTTTTTTAAGACGAAAGAGCTTACTGAAGTTATGCTACTATTAAAGTGGATTTTTCTTCACTAGTTTTATTTTCTTTCATTTGGAGTGTTTGGTTAAACCAGAACTGAATCTCAATGTTTTTCATTGGATTTTTTTGGTTTATGGTGAAATGGAGAATGCCACTACTTCAGGAATTGGCTTTTTATCTTTATGTACAGGATATGTTCTGAATGATACTCCAACAGGTTCCTTCATTGTTAATCAACAAGGGAATGCTGGTTTCACAGTTAGACAAACCAATGTAGTAATTTATGCTGTGAATGGGATCAACAGTGATGAAGTTTTACTTGGCTGCCTTGCACCTCCCATTTAATCCATTCAGCAATGGAAACTTTGATGGAACTGCTACTCCCAATGTAAGTTCATAGGTTCATAGGTAGGTAATAGGCTATCAGCCCTGGGGCCTATATAAGTCTAGCCAAAGAGGTTCCCTGGCTTCCTCCACCCAAGAAAATTATTTTCCTGTGCCCCTGTCAAGCAGTGCTGCAGAAGTGATCCCCGGGGTGAATTTTCTATTTCCCATCCAGTCGTCAAGATTTTTCTTAAAGAGGGCCAATGAGGAGCTTTGCTTGACATGAATGGGTAGTTTGTTCCAAAGTATGGGAAGTCTCTGGGACAGGAATCTAGCCATCCAGCATGTTCTGTTTATTGTGGTGACAGGTCCTTGGAGCGTGTGGTTCAAAGACATTGGGATTTCTTTAAGTGTAGCATGTCCAACAGCTCTGGGTTTGACATAGCTTTGTATGTTAGGCAGAGATCGCCTCTGAGTAGGTGATATGTGATGGAGTAGAGATGACGTTTTTAGAGACAGTCTGCATATGGCATCTGTTTGAGTCCGGTAATCCTCTTAGTGAGGTATTTCTGTGGCCTTTCCAATTGTTGTAGGTGTCTTGCGAGATACATGCCAAACAGGGCCTTGTACTCTATAATGGGTCTGACGAGGGATGAGTAGAGAGGAATAATGACCTCCTTTTTTCTAGAGGAGAACCCTTTTGTGATAAGGTGTGCCATGTAGAAGGATTTCCTGACTACTGTGGTGATGTGGTTATCAAAGAAGAGACTACTGTCCACCTGTGTCCCGAGGTCTCTTATCACACTTTCAGTGTTTAGTGAGCTACCGCCTATGTGGTAGTTCATGGGTACCGAGTTTTTTGCAATGTGGATGACAATGCACTTCTTGGCATTGAGCTTGAGGCCATGATTTTTGACACTAAGCATCTGTCTCTGTGAGGCCCTTTTGTAGAATGTCTACATCATTAGGTGATTCTAATATGGCTCTCAGTTTGCAGTCATCTGCAAACTTTGTTAGAGAAGTAGATGCCGAACAGGAGAGGACCCAGGACCGAACCATGGGGTACTGCACTCGTCACTAATCTGAAGTCAGACCTGGAGTCGGCTGCTATTAATGTGTGAGTTCTGTCAGTGAGCTAGTTGGCCACACATCTTGTGACATAGGCATTTATGCCCAGTTTAGTGAGTTTATCTATAATTCCTGAGTGGGGGATGGTATTGAAAGCCTTGTCGAGGTCAAGATAAGCTGTGTGCACTGCCTTGCTCTCGTCTACAGCTCTAGTGACTGCTTCAAAGAAGTCAGTCAGGTTTAGTAGACATGATCTACCTTTTACAAACCCAAACTGAGTCCAGGGTTTGGAGGTTACCTATGTCTTTGTTTATAAGCTCCTAGATAATACATTCCATGGCCTTGCAGACCAGGCTCGTTAGGCAAATGGAGCGGTAGTTTCCAGGGTCCGTGGTGGCACCCCCCTTGTGGAGAGGGATAACTGCCACTGTGCGCCATTCAGTAGGCACATAGCCTGAGATAAGGCTATGTTTGAACATGGTACTTAGGTGGGGTGCCAGTTTGTTTTGTAGTTCAAGCAGTATGCTGTCTGGGACGTTGTCTGGTCCCATGGATGCTGTGTTCTTGGCTTTGGAGAGTGTGGTCTTTACTTGTTCATCTGTGATTACAGGGGCTTTGCATTCTTCCGGTATTAAGATCGGCCCTTTGGAGGGTGAGAAGGGGGTAAAGTTAGCACTAAACCTATCTGCCAGGATGTTGGCAATATCGGTTGGTTCTGTATATTTAGTGCCATTGTGCTGTAGCTCAGAGCAGATCTGAGTGTTGCCATTGAGATTCTTGACATAGCTGTAGAATGCTTTGTGGTTGTCTTTGGAATCAGTGGCAATTTTATTTTCATAATGGTCTTTGGAGGATTTTTTGAGGGATCTCAGTTTCTTGCTGAGGCTGACCAGGGAGTTCCTCCAATCTTGGGATTTTACTCTTGTTTTGCAACAGCTTCTTCCTTCTGTTGCAGAGTTTGTTTATGGCAGGGGACCACCAGATTGGCTTCCTTTTTTTGGAGGATAGTGTCTTGGTTCTGTTGGGGATGACACAATCCATGCACTCATGTATGTGCTTATACAGTGCATTTGTGTAAGATTCAGTGGTCGTACCTCTATTTTCTATCTGCATGGGTGTCATGAAGTTTGCCACTTCTGTCTTAAGAAGCATGAAGTTGGCTTTGGAGTAGTTTTTGATGGTGGTTTCCTTAATGGGGGTGGGGGTAGGATATGAATGTCTAGGGTGATTAGCTTGTGGTCAGACCTGACCAGCGAGGAGTTGACCTCTGGCATGGAACTCCGGTTACCCATCTTGGTAATGACCAGGTCCAGTCATTCTGATGTTTTTATAGAACATGAAAAAGATTTAACTAAATTAAAAAGACTACAATGGGACAATTTATTTTTTGAAAGCAGTTTGAGGAGCTTTAGAGTGCCAAAGGGTCTAAGAGTTAACAAATTACCAGCACGCAATAATGTTTCAAAAGAATGTTTGGACAAATGGCTTGAAATTAATCAAAATGCCGGTTTTCAATATATGCAACTCCTTATTTCATTTAATAAAGAAAACATTAACAATTTAAATGACAAGATTCAACTTAATTTTAATAAACTGAAAGAAAGCATATCAGTGGATAACTCTGAGTCCAGAATGTTAATAATTCAAGATCGTTTGATTAAACTGAATGAAGTATTACTAAAAAGAAAGAACAAAATATTTAAAAGAGACCACCAAGATTATGAAGGGGGCATGGCCTCAGCCTACAGTGTTATATATAGTACAGGAAGAAGAAGTGCATTTTCCTCTAAATGAGGAAGAAAATAATTAGAACAGTGAAAGTAATGCAATAAGGAGGTCAGAATGCTTGTTCCAAAAGCAAAAGGAACAGAACAAAACTAACACTCAGCCTCCAGCAGAAAATCAGCATGTTAGGATGAATCCTTGTAATCTAACTGCTTCTTTGAGTACTTTAGCTGGAACTGCTGAAAATGGACATGTATACAGGCAGGTTCAATTGGAACCGACCAATACTTCATATCAACCCATTTTTATTTATCAGCAAACTAGTGGCCAAACAAGAACATGGGCTAAAGTGAATTCCACCAACAACAAATGCTATTATGTGAAAAAAATCAGAATCCAAAAAACTGGAGGAGGAACAACTTCAAAAAGAAGACCTAGGTACTGTATGTTTTACGATAGTTAATCTATTTAAACATGCCCTAACTGCAATTGAATATCTGACTTTAAGCAAAGGTTGGAATTTTGTTCCTTCCAACCAAGCCATCAAGATGGATACTATCAATAGTTGAAGGGATTATGTAAGGTAGCTGAATTTTAAATTCATTTTCAAAAATCAAGGTTTTATTCAAGGATAAGTTTGTGAAGCCTAGTATTTATAATCTACCTCTAAAGAAATAATTAGATTTATTTTCAAATATGTGTGAAGTTCAAAATTTGCAAACTTGATAAAAAACATCCTTCAGGTATTATAATATGACTTGTGAAGAAAGGACTGCTTTTTATTCTTTAAAGAATGACAAAAGTACACTAATTTTTAAAGCAGACAAAGAGGGAGCTTTGATCATAATGGATAGAGAAAATTATGAGACTGAAATGCTTAAGTTGTTGTCTGCAAAAATTTTTATGACAAAGTTTCTTTAAGAAAAGTTAAAAAATTTTATTCTTGTATAAATTCAATGACTGAAGAATGGTTCTGCACAGGAAGAATAACCAAATGGATAAGAAAGTATTTTATGATTGATAAACCTAAAGTTAGCCACATTTTTGGAATACCAAAAATTCATAAGGATTTGAATAGCCCTCCCTTAAGACCAATAGTTTCCAGTACTAACAGCAAAACTGAGCGTATGGCCATTTATGTTGACAAGCACTTACAGCAAGTTGTAGTTAAGAACAAAACTTATATCAAAGACACTTTTGATTTTGTTGACAAACTTAAAGATGTCAAAATTTCAGACAGTGACTTGTTAGTCACTTTAGACATCATATCATTATATACAGTCATACTGAACAAAGAAGGTATGGACACAACCAGGTTAGAACTGATAAGATCTAAAACGTTTTCCAGTAATATGTTGTCTGTTTTGAAGGAATTGTTGGATATTATTTTCAATTACGATTTCTTTAGTTTCAACAATCAGTTCTTTAGACAAACCAATGGAGTAGCTATGGGGGCAGTAATGGCCCCCAGTTGCACAAATGTATTCATGAATGTATGGGAATCACCCATATTCTTGATAGTGTCAACATAGATAAAACAAGTCACCATGTTTTGTTTTATTGATTACCTGTTTTTGGTTTGGAAAGGGACGG
This sequence comes from Protopterus annectens, assembly GCF_019279795.1. NCBI lineage: Eukaryota > Metazoa > Chordata > Ceratodontiformes > Protopteridae > Protopterus > Protopterus annectens. The sequence continues at coordinate 1,472,005,993 of NC_056741.1, forward strand.
ACAATACTTTGAAAAGTTTTACTACCAATTTAAACAATGTATGTAGCTATTTGAAATGTACTTACCACTACAGCCAAGTTTCTATTAATTTTTTATATGGGTATGTTTTTAAGGTAGGGGACAGACTTGCCACCAAAATTTACAAAAAAGAAGTTCAGAACAATTCATATTTGCATTTTAGTAGTTTACATCCTTATGAAACTAAAATAAACTTAGCCAAAGGTCAGCTGATGAGAATCAGTGAGTAACTGTTAGGGAGGAGGATTATATAATAGAAAGCAATCATTTTTGTGATAAATGGGTAGCCACAGAGTTTGCTTCTTAATACTAAGTCTATGGGCACACAGCAAAGAAGTTCAACTACATCTAAAACACAAAAAATCAGAAGTAATGACCATAAAATTAGAATGCCTGTAACAAATAGTTTGGATTCCAGTGTTATAAAAAATATAATAACCAACAACTGGAATCTTTTTAGAGGAGCTCCTGATATTACAGAAGTTATCAGTATTAAACCTATTTTTACACAAAGAAGGGCCAAAAGCTTTAAGAACATTTTCCAAGAAAAATTTAATTTGCCCAAGGTTAGGAACGAAAGGACAGGCATGATCAAGCATTACAATTAGAACATGTGCAATTTTCTGTACACAGAAGAGACACATTTAATTATTAACAACATGAAAATTTATATCAATGAGACATTCTCTTGCAAGTCTAAATTTGTGGTTTATTTAGTATTCCGCACAACATGTAAATGTTATTACATTGGAAGAATGACACGTGACTTAAATAAGAGAATGTATGAACATAGGTATGCCATTTCTATAGGTGATGAAAAGAATGCACTAGCTAAGCATTTTAAATCTGGAAATTGTAAGATTGATTTTAAGTACTTAGTTTTAGAAGCTTTAAAAGATGTGGCATTATACTTTAACCCGGAAGATGAATTAGGATGGCTTGAATATAAGTGGCAGGTAAAATTAAATGTATGCCATTTTCCAGGCTTGAATAATAGGGAAGGGTTCATTATGTTTTTGAAACGCAAAGGGTTAAAACACTGAGCAAGCTTGTCATGTAACTTATTAATTAGTTATTTAAATGTTTTGTAATTGTATTCACTTCAGTCTGAAGAAGTCCTTTTTAAGACAAAAGTGCTTACTGAAGTTATACTACTGTTAAAGTGTATTTTTCTTCACTGGTTTTATTTTCTTTCTTTTGGATGGTTTGGTTAAACCAGAATGGAATTTCATTCTTTTTCGTTGGATCCTTTCACTTTCACTTTGATTGCTACTATAACAATCTCTTGACACATGAATTGTTTGCCTATTTGCATACTGTTAACAAGCTAAATTATTTAGGTTAGTCATTTAAAATAAAATAGATAAGAATGTAACAGTTCTACCCAGTTAACAAATGTTAAAACTTTAGCATGTGGATCCAATGCAGTGTTTTCCCATTTTAAAATAAGTATTATTACATATGCCTGCCTCCATGTAAAATGCAAGATATGATGTTATTACAGTAAAATGTCTTGCAATAAGGAGAAGAGCCAAAATAAATCTACCTAAGAAATAAAGATAAATGATTAAACACAATAATAGTATTATGTGCCTACTACTTGTGCTACTAGCTCTTAAAATCTTCATTTCCCCATTGTCTCAGTGCATATTGTTTTCTTGTCTATCTCTAATCTGGATTATACAATGAAAGCATATGCCAAAAATATTTTTAGTCTAGAAACACAGCGACATATCCTCTAATAAATATGCTTTTACTTCCTTTAGGACTTAAGGAGTACCAAGGCAATACACATTTTGCAGTCTTCTAATGAAGAATTCCCAATTAATAAAAGTACCTCCAAAGTAATGGCAGAGGAGAAATGTGATCCTAAAGGTAATTGTGATCATCTGTTCAACTTTAATTGAACAATGTATGCTTTCATGAAAACACTAGTTTGGCAAAATGTTGATGAGACCCAGACCCTTTTCTACAAAGAAGGTAATGTTTCCTTGTTTTTTTTATTATATGGAGAAGACAGAGGATATTTTACCCACTTTTATTTCCATATTTTAGGAATATCTTGTAGGCTCATAGCTAAGCATTAGGCTACTTGTTTTGTGGTTCATTTTAAGTTTATCCAATTTTTCTTGGTGAGAATCAAACTTTGCGCTTCTTGCTTTTGAGGTAAGCACCTTAACCATTATGCCACTCTCCCTCCCTTTATCCTACAGTAGAAGATTTCATGTTCTTCACATTATTAATTAAATAAGCACAACAGTTGCAAGGGAGATTATGAGGAACTCTTGCAGTAGCGTAGTTTGCATGTTGTCTTTCAGTTTCTGCAAGTTTTCTCAGGCTATTTCAGTTTCTTCCCAGTTCTAAAAATCCTGCTGCTTGATTACCTACTGTGATCTGTCCAGATATGTTGAATGTACTCTTGCCTCTGTATCCCGGGTCAAAGCTGAAATGGTTTTAGATAAACTTGCTCTGTTATCCATTTAATAAAAGAATAAATTAAAATATAGGCCACCTGAGATTAGAATATGTATGAGCTTATAATGATTTATCTAAGACACTTTTCATCTATTCGCAAATCACTTATAATGATTTAAGACGCTTTTCATCTAATAGTAAATCATTTAAAAATTATCTAATGCACGTTGAATCTAAAACACACTCAGTCAAAGCACATTACATCTAAAACTTTATATTCACCAAATCCCATTCCATAACCCCAGACAACCCTTAATTAATTACTCTAGCTCCACAGTTGCACAGCCTCAGATAAAAAAGAAAACTCTTCATACAGTGAATAACTGCTGGTGGGAAAAAAAAACTTCTAGAGATAGAGGTACAATATAACAGTGGACATTAGTATGGCAAAAATGCTAATCAATACTAATTTGCGTTGTAATTTTTATGATCAAAAACACATCAGTAGTCATTTTCTACACCCTTAAACACTATTCTATCTAATGTGATTCAGTCATTTGTGTTTTAGATCAATTGTGACACCTGTTTGTAGATAAAATGTGTAGTAGATAAAATGTGTTTTGCACACGCACACACACACACACACACACACACACACACACACATATATATATATATATATATATATATATATATATTTACACAGGATAATAAACTAAGTGAGGTATAGTTAGCTTGTTTATTTGAATATGAAACTTATTTTACTTCTACTCATTTCTTTTTTCTTGTTTTCTATTTCTTTTTGTTAAAGATTTAAACTGCAAATAATATATAACATAAAAACTTTAAAACAGTATATAACTATAATAACAACATTTTATATCAGCAAATTAACTATTTACAAAGCTGTCTAGTACACAAGAAAAATTGCTAATAACTTCAAATTCCAACCTTACTTATTTAAATATTGTTGTCTATGGGCCGGATTCACGAAACCTCTGTGTAAGACCTAATATGTCTTACTCGGAGGCTGCAGTTGAACGGTATGATGTCAGCGTGCCATGAATATTCATGAAGGCACTCTGACTCATCCGTAACTCTTACACGGACTGAGTAGGCAAGCAGGGGGTGTGTCTGACTGCCGAGCAGACTAAAAGTCCACGCCCCTGCAAGGTTTTAAAAAGCATAATGTCAACAGACAAGAGCGAGTCCGCTCAAATGTATTTGCACCCAACACCACACTCCCTGACACTGTAAACCCCCATCAGAGTTATGAAACAGAAAAAATTAAATATATTTTTTTTAAATCCACGATATAGCTGCCCGTATTTGCGCTTGTTTGCGCGGGTGTGCCCATTGCTTAACCACAGTTAGCAATTGTGACATTGAAGAGCATATAAGAACTACTTATACAAATTAATCCAAATAGCAATAGCTTAATGGTAGAGCGTATGCACAAAGAGAAGGCATTCACAGTTCGAGTCCCACCACTCCCCTTCTTATTTATGTTTTAAATCAGTATTTGAAATAATACCAGACAAATATGATTAAAATTTTATTAAAAGCAGTGACATGGCCAATGTATCAGCGAACAAAATATATATTTATAAAAGACCCAGATATATAATAGCCTGCCGTTAAGCAATGTGTTACACAGCTAAACACAGGTGCCCATAGTTTAATAGTGCTATACCCATCTAAACAGAGGTGCCCATAGTGTAATAGCGCTTTATGCAGCTAAACAGAGTTGCCCATAGTTTAATAGTGCTTCACCCAGCTAAACAGAGTTGCCCATAGTGTAATAACGCTTTACCCAGCGCAATAGAGTTGCCCAACATTTAAAAACACTTTACCCAGCACAATGTGTTTGCGCAGATGTGTGCGCCGCGCCAACCAGGGCACCGTAGGGCACAGGGGAGCAACGTACAGCTAAGTTGCTTAAACGCAGCCACACCCCCTAGCCTGTCTAGACAGTACTAAAATAAAAGAATGACAAGGTTTGAACCCAGGACCCTTTGCATTATAATCAAAGTACAGAACCACTAAGCCATGACAACATAGGAGAAACAGCCACTATTAACATACATAAACCTAGGAATTGTAGTCTAACCATTACTAAGCAGGTATGCAGTCAGCCGAGAATTTTACAAAATGGCCAATCACAAAAAAGTGCATGAAATGCGGCATATTTAAGCTGCACAGGCGGGAATACACACCATAACTGATTGTAGCTCACATCTGCGGTCAGAATGTCTGGTGTTGGAGAGGGAGTGCGCTTCCAAGCGCAGAGATGGAGCACCGAGGAGTCCAAATACATGGTTTGGCTCCTAGTCCACCATCACAAGGCAAGACTCCTGCAGGGCCAGTTCCAAGGGACGGAGTACAAGGCAGAGGCTTGGAACCGGTTAGCTCATGACCTCACCAGTGCCACAGGCGTTCCCCGGACTGGTGAGCAGGTCTGTCACCACCATGCGGACCTGACGAGATGAAAGGAGGACCGCCTGAACCAGTGGATACAGCAGGCCCGTGGGATGCGGGATGCCCCACAACTGAGTATGTAGCCATGGAATGTAGTATGTAATGATTTAAAAAGGAGTATATATACCGGATAGGAATGTCTCAATATCCCTTCATTTACTTTACAGCTGCAGGTGACCGTGTTACGAATCAGCAAGCCTATGAAGATAGGCTGCTATGGCTGCACCGCCAGGCAGGTAAGTGATTATTCTGCATGTATTGTTATATAAAATATGGGAAAGAGCATGAAAGAAAGTGTTGTAGTCCAATAATATAGCCATAAAATGGACTGAATAAGTCCTCTGCATATACTGTCAGATAAAAACGTTAGAGAGGCAGAAAAAGAGTGTAGTAACCCATTAAGAAAGGTAACAAATGTCTGGAATAATATCTCTGCAGGCACTGTCATATAAAAGAATATGTGAGTGAGCCTGAAAAAAGAGTGTGCTAACCTATTAATAAAGGTATAATATGTCGTGAACATGTCTGCCATATATACCGTTAAAACAAATAAAGGAGTGAGCCTGTGGAAAAGTGTGTAATGTCATTAATAAAGGTCTAAAACCCAGAGTGTGTCTGTTTCACTTAGTATGAAATGTTGTTGTACCCTTGCATTATACAAATAGTAATGTGTTAGAAAGTGCTGGCAACCCAGAGTTCTGCAGTACCATCTAAAGTGGGTGATGGAAGTGCTAGTAGCTGTGAAGTAAATATACAATCCTCAACAGTCAGTTACTGGCTGGCATGCATAAGTAAATCTAGCACACGAGTAGCATGCAAATATGTTCCCCAGAAATGTAAGTGTGCTTCAATAAATGCAGGGTTCTGTACAATTTAAAGTGAAAATGTCATGTGAAAACATCCAGATATGTAGATAAAGAAATATAAATGCAACCATGAAATATGTAGCAGTAACATCTGCATCCTGGACAGTTAGTATGCGAGATATAGGTCAAGTATAGATTGAACTAACCAAACCCACTACACAACCTAACGCATGGTGGCAAGTGTAATAATACATGTAGGGAATATACACCTGCAGTCACTAGGAATGTAGTGTAGAGTAAAACTGTTTATAAGATGATAACGGAGGTTTTTTCTACACCCTACTGTTTGTGCATAAACCACGCAATTCGACACCTCAATGGGTATGTGTAATCTTAAATATTTGTTGGGATATATGTCCAATTGTTCTATAAATATTTGCACTCATGTTGATGCATGTGCCCTGTTCAAACACCACGTTCATGGTGGCCTGTTGCTACCAATCATCCCTGCATGCGTTTGGAATAACCACTGTTGTTCAATATATGCATGTGTTATGTTTGCTGTTCAACTGTTAGAACTGTGGTCTGTTGGGTTAATGGGAATATTACTGCATGCTGTTACAACTAATCTGGAATGCTGTTGTTTATGTTGTAAAGAAACACACCTAATCACAGAACGTATGGGAAGGCCGGTCCCAGCGGACCCACCTGTCCCCCCTCAGTTGGCGAGTGCACCTAGCACCAGTGGCCTCCTCCGTTGGTCCTGTGCCACCTTCAGGTGGAAGCGCTGCAGGGGATGGGGCTCGTCCCCCCGTGCAAGTGTGGGCGGAGAAGGTCCACCCGTCACCCTTCCAAGGGTCTGGGTTGTGGTGCGTAGGGAGATCCAGCGTTCAATCGCTGATCCCCTACGCCAGCTTGAGGTGAGAGTGGCGCTTCTCATGGGTGAGCCTGCCCGTCCTACTCAGCCCCCAGCACAGCCACCCCCGGGGCTGTGAAGGTGCAGTGGTGACTTCCCATGAGTGAGGATCTCAGTTCCACTGTTACCATCTGTGGGCTCATGGGCTTGTGATTTCCAAACAACCTTCCCCGTCAATTGTGTTCACCCACCCCATGTGTCAGATTCCACCCCTGTATGCATCTTGTTTGTCTTGTCTGTTTACCTCCCCAACCTACCTCCCCAGATATACCTACTTCCCCTACCTCACTTACCACTCTCACCTGAAAAAAAAAAAAAAAAAAAAATGGGCAATCTGTACCCGAAAAAAAACTATGCCCCATACATAGCTTCCCATTTTGCACACATGTCCATAGGACATATACACCGATAATTCTAATTGGCAGTGCAACAAACTATGTTGTCCTCACCCCTCTCTCAGGGGTGGGAAGGTCTCAAAACTCACTCCAAATTTTCAACATATGCACAGCTGTTGCTGTTAAAGAAATGGGCAGCTATGGGCCTTCCATACACCCTTCCTGCACATCCCGAGCTTGTTTTCCTACTGTCTTTTCCTCTCTGTGCCCCCTTTTTCACCACTTTCCTTTTTCTTTTCTTTAAAAGAAATTAGCGTGGGGGTTAGCGGGAGTAAGCACTTTTAAGCAGTAGTTAGCGGGGTGTGCGAGTGTGAGCTTGTGTATGCTTAGCTAAGCATTGCTAAGCATTGCGCAAACCCGCACCAACCCTCTTACAACTGCTTAAAAGTGCCTTAGTCACTCTGTATGACAAGGCCTTTGTATTGCTCAGCAGCAAAATAAAAATACCCTTGTCAATCTCGAACCCGGGACCTTGGACTCACCAGTCTGCATAAAGTACCACTAAGCCACAGCAGATATACAATAACTTAGTGCTGAAAGCAATTTATCATGCATTACCATGAGTGAATGTAAATGGAAAATAGGAATGGCATAACACAAATCTTGTTCTGTGGGCCTTAACCAGCAGGTGTTGTTGAATTGCATGACATGACTGTGAAAACTAAATCAGCCATGCTAGTAGGGAATAAGGTTACAGGAATAGCTTACAAACCCCACACAGTATCAGAGCAGGATACACACTGGCATATTTGCATAGGTCACAGGCCAGACCTCCCAACAGTGACTGCTCTACAGTGATGACCCTGATTAGTAAACAAACGTTAGCTGTGCCCCTCTCACTCCCTGTGAAATGTACTAACAGTAGGCAGAAAGGTGTTGAATCCCACGTCATAACAAATGTCAATAAGTGAGAGTAGACACCGCTTGCACGTCAGAAAAGGTGTAGTAATAGAAATGTTCTGAATCACCCAAAGTCTGAACTGAAAAATGTCAGAACTATATCACAGGTGTATCCCAGTTATATGTACCTTTCCCTGAGGGTGTTCAAATATATACGTGAGTGTATCTGAGGCCTGGAAGAGTCAGAAACACACAGGCATATCAGCTTGTCTGCTGTTACACACTCTGCAAATAGCTGTAGAATGAATCCCACAAGCATGCCCTTATGTAGAAGTACAACACAGAAATAGCAAAAGATGTAGCCATATATTGCTAGCAACCACCTGTGACAATGCCATTGTTCAGGTGCTGAAAAGACTGCTGTGGTGCACAGTCAAAGAATACTAGGCTGACCTCTGTCTACCATCTGGATATGTCCACAGGTGGGAGCTACTCAGACAGACTACAAGCCTTCATAGACTTACAGGTACACAGCAACTCTGCATGTTCTGCAAGATAAACATCACACGATAATAAATAATGCACACTGCAGTTCTGCACCCCTACCCAAAGGTACTATATACCCATGTAGTCAGGCACAACCAAGGGTGTAGGTAGGCATACACAGTACAGAAATATGTCAAGTCGTCCTGAGCAGACTGTGCTAATGCCAACACAAACCACAAACTGTTCAGATGTGAGTAACATACTAATGACAGTATAGCTGTTCACAAACAGTGCATGTGCCTGATATTCATAATTGGTAGTACAACATACTTAGATGTCCTCACCACTCTTTCAGGGGTGGAAGGTTTCAAATATCCCACCTAATGTATTGCATATGCACAGCTGTTGCTGGTAAAGAAATGGAGAGCTATGGACCAAATCCACACCCATCATGTACATCCCAAGCTAGTTTCCCTACTGTCTTCCCCTCTTTGAGCACCCTTTATCACCACATTCCTATCTCCCCATTTACTTTTCTGTGAAAGACATGAGCATGGGGGTTAGCGGGAGTGAGCAGTTGTAAACAGTAGTAAGCGGGTTTGCACCAGTGTGCGCATGTGTGTGCCTAGCTTAGCATTGCTAAGATATCATAAGCTCCGCCAAGCTTATTTTACTATTGCTAACATAAAATAAGCTAAGCTAAGCTTAGCTTAGTATTGCTAAAATACAATAAGCTAAGCTAAGCGTTGCTTAGCATTGCTAAGCGTCACTTAGCATCGCTAAGTGTCGCGCAAACCCACACCAACTCCCTTACAACTGCTTAAAAGTGCCTTTGTCACTCTGTATGACAAGGCCCTTGTATTGCTCAGCAGCAAAATAAAATACCCTTGTCAGTCTCAAACCCTACACCTTGGACTCACCAGTCTGCATGATGTACCACTAAGCCACAGCATATATATGATAACTTGGTGCTGAAAGAAATATAACATGCATTACAAGGAGTGCATGTAAAGGGAAAATAGGAAAGCCATAGGAATACATTGCAATAAAGAAATATAACATGCATTACAAGGACTGAATGTAAAGGGAAAATAGGAAAGCCATAGGAATACATTACAATAACTACTGTTGTATGCCAGTTAATTCTCTAATTCCAAAAGAAAGTACATACTCCCATGTATTCAGTGTTAGCATTAGGAGGTGTGAGTAAACTTACACACTGAGAAGAGTGTACTTGAAGAAGCAACAGTCAGGTTTCAGTACAACATGCATTTCACTGGCTACAACCAAGCTTCAGATATGAGACATATACCAACCTTCTGACTGACACAACAGTGTCCACAGCAAACAAGCATGGTCCCCACCTTGCAAAACTGAAAGGCCTACGCCTACCTAACCTATCATTTTATAGCAGTGTCCTGAAATCACAGTGAGAACTGCAATTACCACACAGCAGGCTGCATGCAATTACTAAATGGTGGGCACCAATTGGTGCGGAGGCCATCACATGCACATGTGCAGATACCTAAAAAAGCAGCCTGTACTTGCTGTCCACACATGCAATAATGTCATTGCAGCAACAGGAGAGAGAGAGAGAGAGAGAGAGAGACAGAGCGAGCAAGAGAGACAGACAGACAGACAAACAGTTGGAGAGACCAAACCAAAAAAAAAAAAACAGAGGCAGTTGGAGACACCGACCAACCAAAACAAAAAATAAAACAAACAGAGGCAGTGGAGGACACCGACCTAAACAAATAAAAATAAAAAAACATCAACAGGTACAACAGACTGAGGTGAGAAATACAAAGCTAAGGTATGTAACACAGATGTATTTGCTGGCATCCGAATGGTGTGTCTGAAGGGTACTCTACATTCTGTGAACACTCCTTATGTGGTAGCAGTCCGTATATATATATGTATATGCAGATGTGCATAGGGCAAGGGACATACTGCAACTGTTAGTGAAGGCTGGACATGTATATGTATTTGAAGGTTGCTATGTGCACATATCTATGTAGATTGTAGTGTGTGGCATTGAAAACAGCAAGCAGTGCAGGTATATGTCATGTGGTGGTTAAATGCTGTGGGACTGAGTTACAGCCAGTGAGGTCTGCTACGGCTATACAGCCTGAGGACAGCGAAATGCATTCTGCACAACACTGTGCAATATTATTACATAATCGTATGTCTCACAACTGTTCCATAATTGATATTTCCACCATGAAAGGTGGCCAGTATATCTGCATATATGTGGCTGTTTACAAGTATGTGTGTATATATATATATATATATATATATATATATATATATATATATATATATATATATATATATATATATATATATATATATATACACACACATATATATATATATATATATATATATATATATATATATATATATATATATATATATATTATATATATATATATTTATTTATTTTATTTTATTTATTTATTTGCATTTGTTTAACCAGGATAGTCCATTGGGCTCGAAGAACCTGTTTTCAATGGAGTCCTGGGGAGAAAAGCTCCACATACAGATTACACAAAGATGAGGATATACATATACATTACATGGGGTTAAACATTGTACAGTTTATGTAATTAAACATGTAGAGAGAGCTAAAAACACAGATTATAAGAGCAACAATATTTTTTTTTTTTTTTTTTTTTTTTTTTGAGGACAGTTATTTAGTATGCTGGTAGCCAATGTGTAATGCTACCTGGGATTTTGAGTGACAGAAGAGAAAAGTATTAGTGTAAAGAGTAGGTTATGAGGGGAGAGAGCAGTATACTGGTAGCCCATGAGTAATGTTACCTGGTGTTTAGAGTGAAAGAAGAGAAAAAGTACTAGAGTAAAGAGTAGGTTATGAGGGGTGAGAGCAGGAGTATATATATATATATATATATATATATATGTATATATATATATATATATATGTATATATACATATATATATATGTATATATATATATATATATATATATATATATATATATATATATATATATATATATATATATATATATATATATATATATATATATATATATATATATATATATATATATATATATATATATATACATATATAGATATATATATATATAGATATGTAGATATTTAGATATATACATATATAGATATATATAGATATATACATCTATAGATATAGATATATATAGAGTTATATAGATATATACAGAGATATATATGGATATCTATAGATATATATAGATATGTATATATATATATATATATATATATATATATATATATATATATGTATACATATATGTATATAGATATATATAGATATGTATATATAGAGTGATATATAAATGTATATGTATATAAATATTTATATATATATATATATATATATATATATATATATATAGTGAGAGAGGGAGACACAGGGTCAGACATATTGCAACAGGTGCCTGGTGACCAAGGCATGGACTGAACACCAGTGTTGATACTGCAGTGCCATACCCCATTCCAAAACACTTTATCCACTAACTACCAGATAGGTGGTTGCCTGACTAACACTGAAGGTGTCAGAAGGGAACATGGGACACAGGTGGATAGTAGCCTCCCCTTTGATATTCACAGTGCCACACTAGTCTTGTAATCTGTCTACGTGGTACATGTAATCACAAACGATGTGTCATGTACGGAAATATAGGCCAGTGTTCCCCTGTACTCATCACAATGCCCCATGTGGTATGTACCTCACATGACAACTACAGCAAGTGGAAAGTCCACAGACATGCCTCACAAAGGATAATACTGCCCTGAAACGCATACCCTATGCAGACTGACTCACATAACCACAGCTACAGTGCGTTGTATACTGGCCACCCAGAGGTTACCTCTGCCAAACATACAGAGGCATGCCACACCCATAGCAGTCAGACAACCACCATGGCAACACCTCACAATCCCACCGGGCTACATGGCCTAGGTCCCTAGTCCCTGAAACATCACTAAACAGCACATGCTGGAGGGATAGGCTCCTATTGGCAAATATGCCATACTCTGGAGTAAACCACCCAGCATGAACAAACAAGGCTCCTCAGTAGCAGATGTCAGACATACCCCTGATGATTGTCTGGGGGATAGGTAACACACCCTGGGAATCACCTCTGTGTATCCGGTTGACAGGAGGAAGTGAAATCTAATTACATGTGTGTCACAGGCCAGGGTAGCATATGGCTAGGCTGCTATAGGCCCCAGGGACAATAGCGTATTACCTACTTATGACACAATGCACACAGATATGTACACAGTGCAATACCAACTATGTGAGGTGGAATGAGTGTGACAGTGAATGTGTGCAAGGTCTATGACTGTGTGATAGCTAGGAGTGAGGTTGTTTCCGTCATGGTCGTTTGTGTCCTATATGTGAGGCCAGAGAAAGATGTGTCAGTTATTGGGATGCAGACATAGTAGGATGGTATATGTTGTGACGTAGGTCCTTGTGTACGACTGTGGTGTCCCATCATAGGCTGACGCAATACATGTATGCTCAGTAAGTGGTACTGCTGGTGAATCCAGACGACATTAGAACTGCTGTACCACCTGAATCTGTAGGCCTAAACAGCACAGTATGGTGTATGTTCACATTCCCTGGTAACACTGTCTTGTGTGTTTCCTGCAGTCTGCACAGATTACATTCCTCAGGCATAGGTATTTGTAAGTAGGGGCACACAGTACTGTAAGGTACATAGCAAATGCTCATCTGTGTTAGCATACATTTGTGTATGGTATAAATGTCTGATGTGTGTGTAATGATGCCTGTACCATGTCTGCAATCACATGTGTGATGCAGGGTTTGTGTGTGTACCTAGCAACATGTATACTCTGTTACAGCAGTATGCCAGCTATATTAACAACTGTGCACATATGTTAGGTAGGGGTATGGCATCAACGACTAGGGTGAGTTACTGGTTATACTGTAACTGTACTTCACATTCATTGCAATGGATGACATATATCTGCATGCATTAGTTTGATATGTACCCCCCCTGGCAAGGCTGTGCATTGGATCCCAAACAGTGAGCCGAGTACTGGTGTATACTGGTGTGTCATATGGAGTGTGGCATTCACTGTCCGCCAGTTGTGGGTTGAGCACTGATATGTGGTATTGAATGTGTGCATCCTGTGACAGATGAACAGATGCTATATATGGCAGTTAACTGATATCTGTACTGTATAATGTTAAGTGTGCCACATGACTTGCTCACATATATCATTTACTTGTCTTCCAGGCTTATAGCTCATCACAGGAACCCCTGCTACACAGCTGCAGAGGAACAGGAAATCCACCACAGCCTGGTATAGCACTATACCCTGCTGTTCTCAAGGGCCAGCCAGCACCAGCAGGAGCGTACTGCACTGTGGCAAGAACTTGTTCGTGGGGTAAATGACATAGGCATGCATAACCGGACATATGAGCAGGTACACCATCACTGCAGTGATTTAATTAGACATGTCCGTCAGCGTGCATCTGATATCCACAGACAACAGCTTGCCACAGGTGGTGGGGTGGCCATACACCCCCCCTCACCGGAGTGGAGGAACTGCTGATAAGTGTGGTGGCTCCTGGCCTACAGCAACAACAACATCACACATGTGTTGTCATGGAGGCCAGAGCCACCCAGCATGGTGACATGGAGCATGCAGGTAACATGCCCTAGCTGTAGACTACTGTTACCTGTATTGTTAGATTATGCATGTGTGAGATGTGTACTGTGTTTAGCAGTTGTGCTGCCTATTGTGTGCAATACTGATAATTTGAATAGTATCTGTACACCTATGCCTGTTGTTCTACTGTAGTTTAGCACACTCACAGTAGCAATGCCACAGGTGTGGCCACTGACAAACTGTGTCATATTCTTGCAGATCCCTCTGGTGTGACAGCAGGGCAGACGTTACATGCTGGTGAGTGTGTTAACACTTTAAACTTGGTATTGAACTGTGCATGCCATAGGTGAGGTGTAGGCCATGTACACATAACACACCTACACAGAATGCATGCTGTGCATGTTTGCTGTGAGACGTGAAACATCTCAGTAATGTCAGTAGCTGCCTCATTCACATGCAATGCACAGAACATCAGACACAAATGTGGCAACACTGTACTGCACATTGGATAGGCATAGTTGACACACATGTACACAACATAACACGTTTGTCATACGCAGTACACCTCAACATGCTACACATAGTGTAACCGGATACACACTGCCAGGTCACACTTCAGTATCTCACATGTCATCCACACACCACACATACCATACCTGAGGGGTAGGGGCCTAGCATGAGGCTGTGCAACACTCCTCAACACATAACACAGTCATGTTAGGTAATGCTCCCTATTGGACACCACACACACACTTGTGCAATGTGGCTGTGTAATTGTGAACTTAGCCACGGCACTGCGGTTCAGGTACAGCTTGCTAGGTGGTGGTCTAGCACACTTTAGTGGCCTTGAGTGACCACATGATGCATGATGATGATGGCTAATGGTACTACACCCCATACTGCTACAATGTCCATGTCCAGGATTGATATCCCATCACGTATACATGCACCACCCATCCCGTGTGTGTACATAGCATGCATGTGCTACACCTGTGTCCACAAAAATTATCTGATACAGACACTGCAATCAGACATGGAAATCCATGTGACACACAGATAACTCACACAGCCATGGTATGTATACCTGTGTGTGATGGTGCATAGGACATTGCAGAGCTTATAATACTTGCACAGAAATGTTGTGTCCTTGTACACATTGTGTTCCAGGGTGTATACAATCACTGAACATGTACATACATGCACCACAGCCATGTACACTGTCATCAACTATGGCTGTCTATACTCACACTGCATGGACTTGAGCAACACTTATTCTGCATGCTGACACATGTGTGTGACTGTTTGCCTTGTGATACTGTCACCCACCTTCAACCAGTATTGAGTATGATTTGGAAGTCTGTTGTGTGTGTGTATCTGCTGTAGTGAGGAGTGTGCATGTGTTCCTGTGTTCCTGTGTTCCTGTGTGCCTGTGTGCCTGTGTGCATGTGCGCATGTGCAGACCGTAATGTGTGTTTCCTGTCTTCCTCTCACAGGTGCTGAGGTAGGGCTTGGCGAAAGCAGCAGGTGACCTGAAGCCACTGCCACGGATAGTGGTGATGATGAAACATGTATTTTGGCACAGGGAGATTTGACAGGGTCTGTCATTGGTCCACCAATCGACAGTACATAGCGTTCAACCCCATCTATGCACACACTCATACTGCCATTACATCCCTCACCACCAATGGCCATAGGGGAGGGACAGCATACATTTGGCATTGACCAAGAGAGTGTGGTACCCATGGCACGTGCATCCCCTCACAGCAGCCATAGCCATAGACCCGCAATGGTACCATATAGGTGGAGGTCCAGGGGTTCTTGAGGGAGCACCACTGGACGTATTGCCCCTGGCAGGCGTGCCCTCACAGGTCTTACGACAACCACTATGTTCCAGGCTGTAATGCAGGCACAGGCACGTATGGAACGGTACACCAGGCAGGGACTTAGGGCGCAGAGGGCACATAACACCACTATCAATGACAGCATCCGTGACCTTGCCAGTGTCATCCGGACATACACCGAGGTCATTGATAGACATTGGGGGGAGACAATAGATGCCCTCCACAACATGTCTTCCTCAAGCCAGGACTGTGCGGGATGGTTGCGACGTCGACGCGGACGCATGCCAGCAACAGCAACAGCTGGCAGTTGTTGCGGATGGCTCACAGCCACTCCCGTAGTGGCACTACCAGCCCCAGCAATTCTGGGGCTGGCCTGTCCATTGTCCATCCCAGTAGACCACGTGCACATGGCTCTTGCTAGTCCCAGCAGGGTCATGGGTCCAGTCATCATATCTCTGCCTCTGATGACAGTACCCAGTCAGGGTTGGTACCCAATACCGTCCGTAGCACCCCTGCCAGGCACAGGTACTGTGTCCGTGGCCAGAGACAGTGATCTGTACAGCCAAGCAGGTACAGTCTGTGGCTGTCCCACAAACCACCGTATATGGCAGCCACATGGTGGAGCTGTGTGCATGCAGACACACACACATTAAGCAAACAACTAGGGCTCACACATACACACACACATTACATCAACATTGGCCCATGCTGTACTGTTGTCCCACACACACACACACACACACACACACACACACACACACACACACACACACACACACGCAGACATGTCGATTGGATGGGTCAATGTCAGGCTCTGGCAAACAACAAAACACCCTGTGCATATGATGATACCTGTGCTGCTTCCTGTCATCTGCATTATCGATGGAGGGACAGGCTAACATGGTGCTGATGCACAGGGTGACACTATAGCAGTGTAGCAATAATAGTGAGTTGTCAACAAAGAAGTCTAACTACATCCTTGTAGGTATATCTGAGCAGACATTATGCATCAAAGCTCTGATTGTCAATGTAGCATTGTTTACACCACTGTTAGGTCTGAGTATGTACTATCCACCCATGTGCCACTTGGCTGATGTGTGATGTGTTGCCAGCATGTGTTAGCGAGTGGACAGTACGTGTGTGATGTGTGCAGTACAGATTAGCAAGTGTACATCTGTGAACATTGTGGGTGCGCACTGTCTGGATGTACGTGCATAGTGGACACATGGGACATGTGGCATACCCTGTCGTACACATTATTAACATCCCATTGCATCTTTCAATGGCCAGTATGCATTCTACTACAGTTATGTACTAACATGGGAAGACGTGTGTATGACATGGGTTGACACTATGCTGCGGGTGATACCATTAATATCAGTCAATGATTTGCAGTCTGGTAGTATACACAACCTCAACAGCATGACTATAAGCAATCATTGGATGATGTCCTGACAAATGACACACAGTAGTAGGGAACCCAGTATCAATTGGATCCTTCCAGTGCTACACTATAACACTAACCAGTGGTGATGACCGCCACCCATTACTGTGACCACACCTGTGTGTCATATAGCCCCCTTAGGTACATGCAGACACACTAGGGATGTGTCCATCCAAATCTGGGAATGCATGGAATGGCCTACAATGCATTCCCTGGATGGGACGCATATCCTACACAAGGGTATCATACAGACAGATACCTGTTGTGTGATACATGCTGTATAGCAGTAAGCTGACTATGGCATAGTCATCCTCATGTACTATACATACTATCCCATCAGTACCACACCGGTGGTAGCCCTCAACATGTATGTCGGGTACCATTGTGTACATACAGACCCATGTTATGTCATGTGTCCCTTGGTATCCACATATCCATAGGTATTGTGGAGTCCCAAGGTGTATCACAGACATTACAGGCCTGAATGCATATCCACAAGGCAGTCGTACACCTATAAAGACTGTCCATTCTTGGCAGACTTTGTTGTGCATGACCATGTCTGACATATACCCCAGGCATATACCCTCTCTCACACTACTCTTAAGTAACTGTCATGGCTGTGTGTGCCACAGATGACCTTGGCCACAGAACACAACAGAGGATGGACATGTCACATACATACATATGTGACCTACGATCTGAGTAGCAGCGGCACAACCTGTCAATGGAAACAAATGTATTCATGTAGTATGCAGGCTTCACACCTATGTACTGATTGAGGGGACATGTACACATATATATTTGCCACGCAGATACCTGATGTCTGCAATGCACTTACTGTTGTCATCATACTATGTCATACCATAGTAAAAGCAAAACCCACACTGTTTGACCAAGAATGACACACACACACAGTCAGCATTTGCAGGATTCAAACCCCTACCTAACAATGTTATGATACTAGAGAGTGATGCATTAACACGGCGCACTATTTGCTTTTCTGGCTGGTTTTTCTTCTCCTGCAGTATTTGTAGGATGGTGACATCATCAGACTTTCCAAAGAGGAATGTACCTCTTTTACTGAGTTTTCCCAGTCTCCAAAAAGGAACACCTCTCAAAGGAAACTGCACACATACACACACACACCCCACACACTCACAGGATTCAAACCCCTATCTAACTATGATACTAGAAAGAGACGCATTAACACGGCGCGCTATTTGCTTTACTGGCTGGTTTCCCTTCTCCTGCAGTATTTGTAGGATGGTGACATCATCAGACTTTCCAAAGAGGAATGTATCTCTTTTACTGAGTTTTCCCAGTCTCCAAAAAGGAACACCTCTCAAAGGAAACTGCACACATACACACACTTTGCAGGATTCAAAACTCTACCTAACTATGTAATGATACTGGAAAGAGACGCATTAAGACGGCGCACTATTTGCTTTATTGGCTGGTTTCCCTTCTCCTGCAGTATTTGTAGGATGGTGACATCATCAGACTTTCCAAAGAGGAATGTATCTCTTTTAGTGTGTTTTCACAGTCTCCAAAAAGGACACTCCTTTCAAAGACAATTGCACACATACACACAACCTCTCCCCCACCCACTCACTGTTTGCAGGATTCAAACCCTTACCTAACTATGTTATGGCATTAGAGAGAGACGCATTAACACGGCACGCTATTTGCTTGATTGGCTGGTTTTCCTTCTCCTACTGTATTTATAGGATGGTGACATCATCAGACTGGACATGGTGATGTGTGTACACTTTGTTTTATGCCATTCCAGGAATGGTCCATGTGGGTCAGCAGGTGTCAACAGCTTGAACATGACCTCAGTATCCTTACCTTGTGTGATCTATCTGTGGACACATTGACATTCCGTCATATGTCAACACATATTTATGCACAGCTTCTTGGTTTTGTGGATACTACATGTGTCTGGGATGTTGATAAAGGGCTGTTCAAAGTCTATGTGACACATGTGTAGATGTGTTCATTGATGTATGTCCTGGGTGGCTGCCTTGCAAACAGTCTAGCATGTTTGGAAACCATGATCCGCACATGAACATACCACAGTTGGTAGGGTTGTGTGTGTGTCAGCTTCCAATAGCTCTGTTTATGACTGCAACCATGATGGACTCCATGACCTTGCAGATCAGACCTCATAGGCGTACTGGACTTGACT
The DNA here is from genome assembly GCF_019279795.1 of Protopterus annectens. NCBI lineage: Eukaryota > Metazoa > Chordata > Ceratodontiformes > Protopteridae > Protopterus > Protopterus annectens. Next base: position 1,472,025,475 of record NC_056741.1, read on the forward strand.
TCCCATGGTGTGTTGTGCACCAATACTTGTGGGGAGTGCCATATGTAGCTGTGACGCATTCAATGGTTCCACATCCTGTGTAGGGGGTGCAGCTCAGCTAACTGTTCAGGTGCATGATCTGTTTGTTATGTAGTTTGTGCATGACACATATTGGGAATCAATGTATTCCACCTGCTGCCATGCTTTTGGCAGTGGGGGTAGCTGCTCATCCATTCTACATGTGATATCTCCTGGTATGATGATGTGGACTATTGTCAGTGGGGGATGGGTATGTACATATGGGCCTGTCTGTCATGATGTCAGCATTGACACCCAGGTACAGTTGGCCCTGACTCAGGACATATTTGTGTGTACATTGATATTTATGACATAGCTGAAGGAGGTGCCATGATTCAGTCTGGACTCCTTCTCAGCTCCTCTTTACAACACACTAACGAACATGAGCACTAATCCCTGTTATATTCTTTTACATGCTTAACACCCTACTGATCCTTTGTGATCAGGCTACAGAGTATGTCATGATAATATCCTGGCATGTCCAGGGGTCGGTTTTGTGTGTACTCTTCAGTCCAGCTGGTGGATATTGTGATATTGACACAATGTCACATCTGCCTCATGTACACAGACAACCCTCTCCTCCTCCCGACAAACTCAGATATATGTGTGAGATGCACCTATATAGACATACAGGGAGCTGAAGTCTCTCGACCCATAACTGGCACAGTGTATCAGGTGGTGAAGGTAACCACACACACCACATATCAGCCTCACATATCCTCTAGCAACAGCACTCAAACCACATTAGCACACATTGACATACTCAGATGCTGTAAATGTACTCTACCTAAGCAGCAGAGGCCTCCAAAGCAGACACACACACACACCTGCTACCCCACTACAATACCTACATATCACTAAGTTCACAATGTCAGTGTGCCACACAATCACTGCCCTTTGGGCTAAACAACACACCTAATACACTTGTAATAGGTGACACTTATGTTCAGACACACTGACATACCACTCATCAGCCCTGACAAGGGAATGGTCACTTTGGGCTGTCTGTTGGGTGCCAGGATCTGCCGCATAACACAGGCAGTCAGGTCACTCCAAAGCAAGTACAAGACTGGCACCATCATTGTCCATGCTGGTGTGTGTCACCTCAGATGTTACTCCCTGGACCACATGACATGATACATGGAGGTACACTCTGATCATGTAGCCCAGGCCAGTATGACCCTGACCTTGTCTAGCATCTTACACCCACCAATTATGATGTCACAGTATACAGACACACATATCACATTTAACAGTTGGCTAACAAATTTGTTTCATTCATAGGGGATACAGTGTATGTCAGCGTATGGTGACATGTTCAACATGCCACATAGCTTCACTATGGCCAGCTTGCACCTGTCACCCTTGGACTTGATATGCTGGCTAAGGCTCTTGCTACCACCAGAGTGCCTTTTTTACGCAGGGCTCAGAAGACAAACTCACATCCATAGACATTACAGGTTAAATGAAACTAAGGGTAATGCTGCTCAACAACAGTTGTGTTAACCTCATATTGTGGCCACTCAGGACTCTCCTCAGTATGGAGGAGAGCAATATCTGTGCACTAACAGACACCTGGTTCAGGCTCGCTTATTCACACCAGCACTACCATGTTATGTTTCATACCATGCTGTCTGACAACAAGACTTGGAACAGACAACACAACTAGGGGGAGTATCCATATACATCACAGATACACACATCTCCAGGTTAATAGCACTACACAAAGCATTACAGACCATACATAGACAACTACCATTGTGCAATACTGCCTTTCAGTTTGTTGCCTGCTACATAACGCACTCCCAAACTCAGGAACCACACTCGGCTTTTGTGGGAACTATGGAGAATATGCAGGTCTCCACAGACACCATTATATTGTGTGACTTCATATACACATATTGACTGGGGATACTACTCAAGCCCCAACAACCTCACCCAACAGTCACTACAATTTGTGGACTCATATGCTTTGGCACAACCAGTCAGCACAGCCACAAGGGGAAATACATATTGGACCTGCTCATCACCAACATGGGGAGTCTTATGTTCCACACCAGCGATATACCCCTCATTGGTAAGGTCAGAACATACATGTATATCACAGGACATACATATACCCTCCACACACCCATCCTGGGTAATCTTGGTGAACTTCTCATGAGCCAACATCTCACTTCACCGAAGCAATTTGGTATCCTTCAGAGATCCCGAGACACTGGCATATACGGCTCACACTGCTGCATCCTTTACATACACATTCTATGGACACCTAGTGGACTGCATGGATTGTGCTATCCCAAATAACAACAAGACCCACAACTACAATGGCAGGGGACCTGTCTGGTAGACCCCAGCCATTAATAAGCTGTACAACGTCAAGAGGATGCTACTACATGATAGAGCACAATCCCAGACAGCTACAATCACTCATGGACTTTTCTAAGGGCCGCTTCTACCAGACAATTGCACCTGACACGTCGGACCATCACACAGCCTTCTTCAGTTATGTCAGGAACTTGGGTGGACACTCACTGGTATGCTGTGAGTTACTGCATACTGACTAAACCTACCCTGAACCCACTGGCATTGCCTACATCCTGGCAAACAGGTTCAGTGCAGATGTCTCCCATCCATCCCCCCTAAGGAGCAACTATCCATCCCAACAGAGTATAACCTCCCTGACATCACACAGTAACAGGTGAGTGCTGCCCTCCCCACAGCGTACATCACAGTATCAATGTTACCAGATGGTGTCCCAGCCTGCATCATACACGAGCATCATGACAAACGCAACCCTCACATTACATCACTGTTCAGTATTGGAGTTACCACAGGATATGTACCCAAGGAATGGCGTAATGCAACAGTGGTCCTGCTCCACAGAGTTGGTGCCACAGCGGACCACAGACAATATTGACCTATAAGCCTATGTAGCCTGTTCTGCAAAGCTATGGAGCATATTGTCATAGGACTCCTACACATAGACATAGGGAACCTACAGACACTGTGTCCTACTCATTTCAGCATTGTTGTGGGCAGATCTTGCCTCTTGAACCTGTAGGTATTCTTTAAATGGCTAACAGATCCATCGACATAGGGACGGCTATCCACACAGCCTACCTGAACCTTGCAAAACCATTCAACACAATAACCACTGGGCCATTATGCATAGGCTCACCAGCGTCAATTTGGACACATATCTCACACAATGGATTGATACCTAGATCAGGGATAGCACCCACATGGTCAGGATTGCAGGTACCATGTCTGACTATACACCAGTTACACATGGCATCACACACAGCTTGGTCCTGGGATCTCTCTTGTTCAGTATATATTTGTCTTACGTACAGGCTATCACAGGGGGAATATGGCTGAACATGTTTGCACTTGACTGCAAACTGGGTACCATTATCAACTCTCCAGCTGCCACATGCATACTCAATCAGGGTCTCACAGAGATGGATGACTGGTGCCTGAGCCATGGCCTACAGCTAAATGCCATTAGTTGCATAGTCATCCCCTTTGGGAGTAACAACATGCCCACATATTACCACATAGGTAGTACTCCATTACATACGGTAGGAGTTGTTAGGGGTTTGGGGACATCACTTGTTCGTACTGTCACCTTTAACATTCACATTGCCAAAGTGGTTGGACACACCTGCTGTGTGTGCCACCTTATCCCATATGGTTTCACATCTAGATCGAGTGAGGTCATTGTGCCCCTATACTCATCACATCCATGCTTGGTTACAATGCCACATTTGGGGTGTACCTTACCTGACACCTGCAGCAACTGTACTGGCCATGGACGGTCCTCACCAAGCAGATCTAGGGACTCACACAGATGCCCTGCATAGTTCAGATGCAGTAACTCCAGCTCTACTCAGTCGCTTACCACCTACTCAGATATGATGTGTGCCTGTTGTTTACAGCTATACCCAAACCAGTATTACTGGACATGCTCCATCTCAGGATATCCAACTCCCTTGGAGCTACACACTGCAGGGACGTATACCTCAGCACAGATGTTAATAGGACATTGTGGAGGGACAGATTCTTATCCCAGAGGCTCCACTCACTACAGAATGTAATCCCAGTTTCACATAGGCAGAGCCACCCACTGACCACCTACTGGAGACATCTTGACGACTGTATGGGTGATTGTATATTTACCCCTGGGATATCCTCTGTGTCCCTGCTTGACAGAGGCACACTAGCATAAACGTACATGGGCTATCTTGTGTGACCTACTATTCACACACACAGTGTAGTAATGTGACAGGGTTGCGAATGCCAAACACACTCTGGCTAGGTTTGTGCATGCCCTAGGGCAGATAGCCTAGTATCGACCTCTGAACCTATGCTTATGTTCATGATACACAATGTTTATTGCTGATACTGTTTGTAGGTCTTTATCATCTTTTCTTTACCAGTTTCCATGAAGAACTTCAGTATCTGCAGAACATATTTGATTATGACAGGGTTCCACTATATTATAGATGTGTCTGTTGTCATATAACTGTGTGCACAGGGTGGATTGCTGTATAGTGACAGGTTCCTGGGCTAACACATGCAACTGCCAGATATGCATGGCCCACTGCTGTACTCAGACATAGCCTAAGTGTGTGAGCATGCCCAGTTCTGACATTACATGTTTTGTTGCCTGACATTTGTCTCATTTATTCAAGTGTGTGAGCATGCTCAGTGTGAACCTTCAGTATGTTGCTATCTGAGGTCCACTACATTTGCTGATGTGTGCGAACATGACCAATATTAACATTTACACTGTGTGTGTTGGAAGTCAGGTTCTGTTCTCACTGCAGGACTCACCTTTGTGTCATAACTCAACAAGGATTATGCTGTCTGCAGTGTTTCCATGGAATACTTTGCATAGACTTATCAACATTCCGTCATACAGGTGGACCATTGCAATGCTGTCATGGTTTAGTGGTTCAGTACTTTGGCTGTAGTGCACAGTATCCTGGTTCGAGGCCCATCACTGCTTTATATTTTCATACTGAGCAGACCAGACTGCTTAAGGGCCTGTTAAGCAAATATGAGCATGTTGGCTTTTGTTCAGCTATGCCCTACTTAGACCAGGCTTGTCCGACATTGCTCAATATTCACCAACATTGCTGGACATTGCCCAATATTACTGAACATTGACCACAGTTGTGATAGTTGGTGTGTGCGATTTTGTTTGCATATACTACATGGTGGTAATTGCTGTTTAGCACTGCTTTATATTGCTTAACACATGCCATTCATGCCTTAGGTGGTGCTGCAGGGCTGCCTATATCGGATGCACATACTACACTCCCTGCACATGTTTGGAAGTAGGTAGTGTCAACTTAGGCATCCCTTTTACTTTATGTGCGAGTCGGAGAGGGGTATCATTTCCAGAGTTCCTACTGAGCCAGTGTATGTGCTATGCGTTGCCTCTTTGCCAAGGCCAAAGCATACTGGGCATGCCTCCTTCTGCCTACTGGGGCAGGCTCAGGTTGTTCCTCCTCCGAGTCACGCTCTTTCTGTGATGGTCTTGGCAATGGTGGGGACTGTTTGGCCCAGGCCTATGCTGGTCCTGCTGCAGCTGTTTTTGCAGGATCATATTATGTAGCATAGCACATACCATGACAATTTGGGTACATGTAGTTGGTGAGTACTGCAAGGCTCCACCAGATGTGTCCAGGCACCAGAACTGTGACTTAAGCAGCCCAAACACATGCTCTATTACATTACGTGTTTGTGCGTGTGCCTCATTATGGCATTCCTGTTCAGGTGTGTGTGCGTTTCTGATGGGTGTCATCAGCCACGGCTCCAGTGCATAGCCAGCATCCCCCACTAGGTGACCATGTGGGATGTTCCCATTGGCAAATGCCTGGTACAGCTGCGTCAGATGCCAGATATGGGAATCATGGTAGCTTCCAGGGCAGCCTGCACACACATTCAGTATTATGCCCTGGGCATCACACATGGCCTGGCAGTTGATGGAGGGGAAGCCCTTACGGTTGAAGTAGGCCCTACCCCGCTCGCCGGCTGGTGCTTTGATGCATATGTGCGTGCAGTCTATTGCACCCACTACCTCAGGGTATTCTGCTATTTGCTGGAAGAGACGCATATTGCTGGCCAATACCTCACGGGAATTGGGGAAATATACATGATCACCGACATGTGCTGACATGGCATCCAGGAACTGGTGTAGTACCCTGGCTGCTGATGCCTGTGATATCCCCATCATATCACCAGTTGGTCTCTGGAAGGTACCTGTTCCTAATATTCTTAGGCCAACACACACCTTGCTTTCCACTGGTATGGGTTCCCCTCTGTTGGTTCTGTGTGTGAGGCGTGGCCTGCACAGCTCAACGATTTGCTGCAGGAGGTCTCTGTCCACTCTGTAGCTCTCCACTATCTCCAGCTCATGTAGCCCCTGGTAGGTTACCCTGGGCCTGTACACTCTTCTCCGTCTCCTCACTGTGGGTTGTCCAGCAGCATTTCCATTGTCACCACCCTCAGCATGTTGCATACGTCGCCTTATAACAGCAATGGCAGCCCATTTCTTTGTCTCAGTAAAGCTTTTTCAGTTTTCACTTCTATTAGCTTACTGCAGTATCTGTTGTGAGAAACATAATGGACTGTTGTTGGCAGAGTTTTAAGTGCTAGGCTGGGCTGGGTTAGTGTACTGCCTGTGTAATTGCCTGATTCTGATTGTTTTCACCTGCTAGCTCTGCTAGTACTCCCTGGTATCTTCCTACTATTTGTTGTGCTTCCTTTTTCCTTTCTGTTTCCTCAGGGGGGAGCGCCACGCACACAAGCGCAAACACACGCACAGCAGCTAACATGCGCACACACATGCTTACACGGACTACAACTTGCTTATTCGGGTTAACACGCATGCACAACAGTGCAAACGTGCTTACAACTCTTTAAACAGCCTTATACAGGCTTACTCCGGCTTAAACACACGCACTCATGCTTATACGCACGCATTCTGTCTTACTCGGGTTTACAGGCACGCACACGCACGCATGCACACTCAGCAAGAAACTTTGGTGTTATCCACGGTATACACCTTCCATTTCTTGCCTTTCCCTAGCCTACCTGTTGACAGACCTCTTTCCATGATGTCTAACTGACAGCGAACACATGCCACTCTGCTCCAATGAGCTTCACTTCTTTCAAACATACCCCTCTCGTGATGTCACCTATCTTCTACTCTGTTACTCCCCATATCCTTCTCCTACACTCCACTGACTGTGCTCATTTGCTATGTAAACTAGCGATTCACTATCCTAACACTCATTTACATAGGATTGCCTACTAATGCTTGGTTACATGTCTTAGACTGAGCTTCCCCCCTTAGCAACCTCTACACGGTGGCCATGTTGTCTTCAGCCTGCCATTCCTTTGCATTGTACATTAACAATTTCAATAAAATCCACATTTGTGGGTTATAATTTTTAGTATTCTGTGTTTTAGAGTGCAGCCCATTTGCCCGGCGCTGCACTACGCTTAAACATCAGAAATCGGCGTAAAAAAAATAATTTTTATTTTAATTTTGCATCAGGGAATATTTCCAGTGGACGTATATTTGGCCATTGGCATGCTTCCTGCACTGGATGCAACCTTTATTTGGAGCTGTCACGGCTCCATTTTGCTATTTGCAGAATGGTACTCAGTTGTCAGCTGAGTACATTTCTGCAAATAACACTGCTCTTACTCGGACAGGTTTGGGTTTCCTGAATCGCAAATCTACCTCATTTGCATGCCTTTCACCTGCAATTGAGGTGATTTGCATGTCCCAGCCCTGTCCATGTAAGAGCCGTTTTAGGAGCTCTCTTACACGCCCCTACAGGCTGTTCCTGGATCGCTCATCGGACATGATGGCTGCATGGAGTCTTACTCTACTCTTAGACTCCATGCAAGCCATCATGAATCCGGCCATATGTTTTCTAACAAATCCTTAAACTTCAATCAAGTATTGTAATATGAAGTTACTCTGTTCTTGTCTGGATTGTAGCTAATTTATGTTGACATACATTATTAGCTATGTTCTTACATTATTTCAGTTTCAATCTTCCAGTTTATAGTAACATCCTTTCTTGTCATAGCCAATATACTCCAAAGAAGAAGATATTTTATTCTGGCAACACATGCAGGCATTAGTACATTAAATGAAACCAAAGATTTAGTTAAAATAAATTTGTCATTAAATATAGCTTGTAAAAAATTCACATTTCCCAAAATGGTTAGAGCAATGTACAATCATAAAATACATGTTGCCAATCTGAGTTCACATTTGACTTACATCTACAACATCCAAGTTCTTTTTTATGAATTAGATCAACTTTATGAGGTGCATAACATTTCTATGAATAAATTTCCAGGAGAATAATCAATGTAATGAAAGAGTAGTTTATGTATTTATTTATTTATTTATTTATTTTACATTTGCTTACCAGGAAAGTCCAACTGGACACAAGTCCTTTTTTTAGCGGAGGCCCAGGGAGAAATGCTCCACATATTACAAAGACAAGATTTGGCATAGTACAATTTTGTAGTTACAGAAGAGTGACATTTACATTTTTATATACAAGAAGTCATTTATGATACAAAAATTAAGTGATAACACAAGATAAAGAAAAATAGATAAGTTTACAGTGATTACAGGAAGGCACCATTATGCAGTTTGGTTGTAGAATATATATTCAGAGATATCATTAAACATTGAGCAAAGGATCAAGAGTGGAAGGAAGATTAGGATATGAAGTATGATAAAAGAGACTATCTAAGCTGAAAAAAATCAGGTTAGCTACCTGACAGTATTGGAGGGAAGGTTATAATGTGTGAGTAGACGTAAGATGAAGGTAATCTATCCTGGTGAGTTACAATTGCAGGTCCAATTTAAGTGTGTTTTTAGGCATTTTATGAACTGGGTCAAGGTAGTGATGGCTATTATATTTGTTAGCAGAGTGTTCCATTTTTTGGCTATATAGTTCAAATAGAGAGAAGCTCCTGCAGAGTTGTTGGCTATAGTAACAAGTAAAAGATGTTTGTTATTGGAACATAGGACCCTAATACTGGAGTAATGTTGTATTAGGTTTTGTAATGATGGGATTTCCTTGGGGTAATAAAGTATTTTTTGGGTTAGTATAACTTGGTTATAAAGTAGAAGTTAAGGAAGTTCTAGCCAGCTGAATTGTTTAGGGCTGAGCAGTGGTAATTGAGATGTGAGCTATTAGAGGCGAACTTTGCTATTTTGTTATAGCAAACTTCAAGCTTAGATGTGTCCAATTTTTTGATGTTGGTGAGGATAGGAGAGGCATATAGGAGTGTGGACAGGAGGTGTGTTTGTGCTATTTTGGCTTTAGTGCTGTTTGAGAGGAATTGTTTGTTTCTGCATAGTCCCCCTAATTTTTTTGTGAACTTTCTTAACAGTGAGTGAAATGTGAGTGTCAAACCTCATGTTGTAGTCTATCTCAACTCCAAGAAGTTTGGTGTGAGTGACAGGAAGGATAGTAGTGTTATTGCTAGATGTGATAGTAAATGTGTGATAATTTGTTTTGAAGATTGCAACACTGACTTTTTATCTTCCTCACTTGGAGAATATTTTTTTAATTAATATGAAGTAATCCCAATAATTTACTTTATAATACATTTTCTACTTTTAACTATTTCATATATTTTAGATAAATATCCCTTTCCAATATCACTATCACTTCTAAGCTAATTAAAGATTCTATACATTTAGGAACCGTATTTCTTATTGTTGATTGCAATAACTCAATTTTTTGGTTAATAGATTGTCTGCAAATTTGTATCTCTCTCCACATTCCTTTCTTTATTTCAAATTTGTTCATAATATAATCTTTTGTATGTACTTCCCACTTGTTGTCAATTGATGCCAAAATATCATTTTTTTCTCTAAGTTTTATTATTTTCAATAAATTAAATGTGTTAATACTACCTTGTGTACAATATAGGAAATACTACAAATAACCATAGTTTATATTCTGAATTTTTATATATAAAAATTTTAAATATGTTTAACATATTAGCAATATAACAGGGGCTTATTAGTTTAGTTGTATTTCCTGAGAAATGTTCTTTCCCTCCAGTACAGCTCTTTTGAGTGTGTACCTTTAACTCCTAGTGGATGTGGCCTGAGCCTTTAAAAATTAAGTTATCACCTTACAATTCTAACAAATACTCATTGACAGAGGTCAGATATCAATACAGTTGTGTTTGCCATCATGTATGCTTCAAGATAAAATATTATGAAACCTTGTATGCAGTATGGTTTTGGAATTATTAATGCAATACGAACAAGTAATATTTGATGCCTAGAGGAGCAGTAGGAGGTAACTTCATATGTACCTGGAGGCGTCACTCAGATGTAATGAGTTAACAACCAAGGAAAATTATTACCTAATATTACCTAATATTTTATTTTGTTGTGTTGTTATTGAATAGTTTAAATTCAACCATTTTTCTTGTATTTTAGCAGAATAGTTAGAATTAAACCATTAACAATTGGCTAAGCTTCTGGTGTCATTCAAAGGGGATCCAGTATTTGTCTGCCTGGGAAGACATGATCGACAAACCACGATGCTTTGCCAGAGATGGTCTGCACCTGTCACCCCTGGGATTCAGGTTACTGGCTAAAGCTCTTGCCACCCCTATAGTGCCTTTTTTAGGCAAGGTTCAAAGGATAAAACCACCAACATAACAGATACAAGCATGCAGAATCTGAAGGTAATGCTACTCAATGCTAGAAGTCTAAACCTCAAAATGCACTCTCTTGTGGCACTCCTAAAAATGGAGAACATCGATATTTGTGCAGTAACTGAGACCTGTTTCAAGGCTCCAGAGAGCACCCCTGCAATACCAGGCTACAATTCTTACCACACTGTTCGGCCACAAAACCAAGACCAAAACACTAAAGGTGGAGGAGTGTCCATATTCACCAAGGATATTCACACCTCCAGGCTAGTTGCCCAACACAATGCATCTGAAATTCTCCAGGTGCAACTAACACTAGATAAGACTGCAATCCAAATTGTAGCTTGCTACAGATCCCCCACCATGCCTCAAGATTCTCACTACACCTTTCTAAACATACTGGAAAATATTAAGATACAACCAAACACCCTAATACTGGGGGATTTCAACTACCCTGGCATTAATTGGGAAAACTACTCGGGTACCCCTTTTCCCAACAGTTCTTGAAATTCATAAATTCCCATGCCCTGGATCAACTAATCCATTGTCCCACCAGGGGCTCCAATATCCTAGACCTGGTCATTACCAACATGGGAGATAGATGCTCCACACCAGTGGTCACCCCCTCATTGGTCAGGTCTGACCATAAGCAAATCACATTTGACATCCACATCCCACCCTCACCCCCCAGTAAGGAAACCTCCTTAAAAAACTTCTCCAAAGCCAGCTTCATGCTACTAAAGTCAGAAGTGACAAACTTCATGACACCCACGTAGACAGGATCTGGAAGTTCGACTGCAGAATCCTACACTAAGGCACTGTGCGAGCACATCCACTCATGCATGAATCTTGTCATCCCAAATAGAACCAAGATGCTCTTCTCCAAAAAAAGGAAGCCAATCTGGTGGTTTCCTGCTATAAACAAACTATACAACAGAAGGAAGAAACTGTTGCAGAAAAGAGAAAAATCCCAGGATGCAAAAAACTCCCTCACCAGCCTCAGTAAGAAGCTTCAATCCCTCATTAAATCCTCAAGAGCTAGTTACGAAAATAAAATTGCCAAAGATTCCAAAGACAACCACAAGGCATTCTATATTTATGTCAAGAATCTAAATGGCAATGCTCAGATCTGCTCTGAGCTACAACAGAATGGCATTAAATATACTGATCCCAAGGATATTACCAATATCCTGGCAGATCGATTTAATACCAACTTCACCCCCCTCTCATCCCCTAAAGGGCCCATCTCAATACCAAAAGATTGCCAAATTCCGATAATCACGGCCACACAGTAGAAACCACACTCTCCAAAGCTAAGAATACAGCATCCATGGGACCAGATGAAATCCCAGGCTGTGTACTACATGAACTACAAAATGAACTGGCACCTCACCTAAGTGTCATGTTTAATCATAGCCTCACCTCAGGCTTTGTGCCCACTGAGTAGCGCACAGCTACAGTTATTCTGCTCCACAAGGGAGAATCTGCCTTGGATCCCAGGAACTACCGTCCCATCAGTCTGACAAGCCTGATCTGCAAGGGCATAGAATGCATTATCATGGAACTTATAAACAAAGACATTGGCAACCTTCAAACACTGGACCCCACCCAGTTTGGGTTTGTGAAGGGCTGATCTTGTCTCCTGAATCTGATTGACTTCTTCGAATCAGTCTCCAGAGCTGTGGATGAAGGTAAGGTGGTCCACACAGGCTATCTGGACCTCACCAAGGCCTTCGACACCATCCCCCACTCTGGAATCATAGATAAACTTATTAAGCCTGGCATAAATACCTACGTCACTCGATGGGTTACTGACAGAACCCAGACTGCAAAAGTAGCCGACTCCAAATCCAGCTCCAGACAAGTGACAATTGGAGTTCCTCAGGTTTCAGTCCTGGGACCACTCTTGTTTAGCATCTACTTCTCTGAAATACAGACCAACACTAAGGGACTCTGGCTAACAAAGTTTGCAGATGACTGCAAACTGGGAGCCATTATTGAATCTCCAAATGATGTGGATATTCTACAAAAGGGCCTTATAGAAACAGATGCCTGGTGCCAGAGCCATGGGCTCAAGCTTAATGCCAAGAAATGTATAGTTATCCCCTTTGGAAAAAAACATGCACCCATGAATTATCACATAGGTGGCAGGACACTAAACATCGAAAATGTGATGAGAGACTTAGGGACACAGGTGGACAGTGGTCTCACTTTCGATAACCACATCGCCACAACAGTCAGGAAATCTTTTTATGTGGCACACCTCATCACTAAGGGCTTTTCATCCAGAAAAAAAGAGGTCATTGTCCCACTGTACTCATCCCTCATTAGATCCATTATAGAGTATAATGCCCCGTTTTGTATGTACCTCACAAGACATCTGCAACAGCTGGAAAGGCCACAGAAATACCTCACTAAAAGAATCACAGGCCTAAAGCAGATGCCATATGTTGACCATCTAAAAAAACTCCAGCTATACTCTGTGGCATATCATCTACTCAGAGGCGATCTCTGCTTAACATACAAGGCCATGTCAAACCTTGAGCTGTTGGACATGCTCCACTTAAAGAAATCCCCATCCCTCGGAGCCTCACACTTCAGGGATCTAAACCTTGTCATCGCAATGAACAAAACTTGCTGGAGAGATAGGTTCCTCACCCAGAGACTCCCCATACTCTGGAATAGACTACCCATACATGTCAAGCAGAGCACCTCATTGGCCGTCTTCAAAAGGAACCTTGATGATTGGATGGGAGATAGGAAATTCACCCCGGGCATCATGTCAGTCGCCCTGCTAGACAGGGGTCCAGAGAAGTAAATATTGTGGGAAGAAATATCCAGGGAATTGTTATGGCTAGGCTTGCATAGGCCCTAGGGCTGATAGCCTAGTACCAACCTATGAACCTATGACCCTATAAAGTTATTGTCTTAGTAATCAATGATAAAGCATATACTTCCAAATCTGGTAAGCCAATTCCTTCTGCTGCCCATTCCCTTATACAGTGATTTAAGGCCAGTCTAGGTTTGTAAGGAAACTAAAGAACATTCAAAATCAAAGAATTAAATTGCCTTATACAATATTTAGAGAGAGACAGAGCTATTGATTGTATTATATGTACTATTTTTCAAGAATAATTATTTTAATTAGACTGTCTCTCTTCCATTGTAAAAACGAGCTTATTCCACTTGTTAGAAAAAAAAAAACAGTATTCTTCAAAGAAGACCAACCACAACAGCAGGAACAAGTATAAAACTAATCTGGTGAGCGCTTTCATGCCCAGCTGAGCACTTCTTCAGACCAATAAAACAACAACTTTTTAGAGCCATTATATAGCATTACATAAAATAAAGTGCATCACATGATTAACTACTATTTGAATAATTTATGAGCTTTAAGAACTGGCTTTAAAGGGACATAGCCATTTAACCCTGGATGCCTGTCAGCCTGAAATCTAATTATCCATTCAGTCTCATGTTGTTCAGTAATATTCTTCACATCTCCAAGTCATTTACCAAAACTTAAACATTCTAAAACCTTAAACGTATACACATGTAAATCACCTTTTTCTTGTGTATGTCTAGCTAGGGCATTCCTTAAATCTCTATTCCTAATGGCCAGAATGTGTTCTCTAATCCTCTCCTTTAACATCCTGTTAGTTTTTCCTGTAAAAAAACAAGTGCATGCTTGACAGCATGCTGTATAAACCACATTTAGAGTGGAGCATGTGGCACTAGCCTTAAATTCAAATTCATATCTCATAACAGGATGCTTATATATTTTGTTCTTATCTATATTTTGGCAAAAATTACAATTCCCACATGGCACTATTCCTATATGTCCATACTGCTTCACCTTATGTCCAATTCCATAACATAACATCCTTGTTTACTACCCCTAGAAATTGTAATTGGTTTGGAAGTATATGAACCACTTTTTATATAAGCAGAGGAATTCTCATAAAGAACTTTAATGAGCTGCATAAAGTTATTCAAAAATTATATTTCTCCAAAACAAATAATAAATAATCCCAGCAGATAAAATTGAAGGCGCTATTAATATCTAAGCTAACCAAAGTCAAGTTTCCATTTGTAGTATTCTTTTTTATATTATCATACAAGTTTCTCTTCATTATACTACCAGTTTGATCCCCATTTACCAAAAATTGGGAGAAATTGCTTTATTCTATTTGCATATATTGACATCAATATTTTAAAGTCGATGTTTAATAATGAAATTGGTCTATAAGTAGAATATTTTGTTGTATCCTTATCAACCTTTAAAACAGGAGAAATTAGAGTATGTTTCTAAGATGGAGGAAAATCTGATAATCATTTAACTAATGAGTATACTTTCAGCAGTACTACCAAAGCTTCTTTAGGCATTAACTTATATAATTCTGGTAAAATACCATCATTTCCATGAGATTTATTAACTTTTAGTTTATTCATTTAAGTTTTAAGCTCAGTCATTAAAATAGGTTTGTCAATTTATTTTTATCTGTTCATTCAATAATTTATTTTAATATATTTTATAAAAGATTTAATTATATCTTGAGATTCAGTTGCTGGATTATATTCATT
This sequence comes from Protopterus annectens, assembly GCF_019279795.1. Lineage (NCBI taxonomy): Eukaryota > Metazoa > Chordata > Ceratodontiformes > Protopteridae > Protopterus > Protopterus annectens. Next base: position 1,472,040,841 of record NC_056741.1, read on the forward strand.
AATTTTGTTGAAATGAATTCTAAATGCATCTAATATGTCTTCTAACTATGTAACCTTTTCGCTACCTGGAACATGTACCTGTTTAGTATTGTTAGACTTAATAATCATCTTTGATCTAATTGCTAGTTTATGTTGGTTTTTAGGATTTAAGGAATAAGAATTCATCTTAATATTTTCTAGATTTATCATGATTTTATGTTGTAAAAATGTATATGCATTTTTTATTTAATCTATCATGTTCCTCCAATAAGATTTTTTTACCTTTTTGTATCCAATTTAAGCTTATCTACTTTACATTGTAAGTCTATTAATTCCTTATTCCATTGTTTTTCTTATTTATATACCAGCATATGATTCTATCATATAAAAATGCTTTGAAGGAGTCCCTTCAAATATCTCTAATATACCTTTTACACTATTTATATTTATAAAAGTCTGAATTTCCTTGCTGAAAAATTCCTTAATTTATTTTAGATTAGTTGTATATGCTTGTATTCTTTTAACGGAAATATTATCTTTAGTATTTATCATAACTTCAAATGTACTTGCATTACAATCTGATAGTGGACAAAAAAAACTACTTTCACTAATCCTGTTGTTAAATAATTTGAAACATACACTCTATCTATTCTAGATTGTGTACAATGTGTAAAAAGTGTGTAAATAATGAATTTGAATCCAAAAATTAATTTATGCCTTTAATATTAAACATATCAATAAAATCTATCAAAGTATTAGCTGAAGCAAGTATCTGACCCTTATTGATAGCATTATAAGATCATAGGATCATAGGAGATTACTAGGCTATTGACCCAGAGGTCATTTTAAGTCTAGATGCTTCATCCAAGTGTAATACCATAGAAATGCTAGTCAGTACCCAAGATTACATTTAGTGATGACTCTTATGGTGACCTATCCATTCATCCGGGTTCCTCTTGAACAGTGTCATAGAGGTGCTCTGTTTCACATGAATTGATAGCCTCTTCCAAAGACACAGCAGTCACTGGGAGATAAATCTGACCCTACATTATGTCCTACTTAAGTTGCAGGCCATATTTAGGTGCCTGGAATGGGTAGCCCTAATCCCACTTGATTTACAGATATGCGGCAAGCTCATTAGCTTTGGGTTGTGGGTTGCTCTGTAAGCCAGGCATAAGTCTCCCCTAAGACGTCTATACAATACAGAGTTTAGTGACACAGACTTTATTCAGTCTATGTAAGGGACATGCTGGAGCCACTTAATCTTATTTTTTAGAACCCTCTGAGGTCTATCTAATTGCTGCAGTTGCTTAGTATGGTACATGCCAAATGGAGTGCTATACTCAATTTGAGCCAGATAAGTGCTCAGTATAAGAGAGTTATAACTTATTTTTCTCTTGAGAGTATCTTTATCACTTAATATACAATTAAAGTCTCCTGTAAGAATAATACTCCCTGTATTATCGCTTCAGTTTGATGCTTAACAACTTTTGCTCCCATTCCAGGAATCCAATAAGCATTAATTAAATATATATATTTTCCCTTTTATTTCTAAAGTCACTAGACACCTCTTCTCTTCTGTTTATAATGGGAACTAGCAAGTACAGAATAACAATTTGTACTAAGCCTATCTATATCATCTTGTATTAAATGTGCCTCTTGTAAAAATATAATTTGTGCTTTATTTAAACATCTTTAAATATTTATTTAAACTATTCCCTTTTACTATCATTGTTCAATCCATTAACCTTAATAGAGATACAATTCACATATGTCATATTATACTAAAAGCTTGTCTACACATTTATTCATCATAACTAATTTAACCACTTCTTTAAAATGTAAACTGTTTGTAAATAGATCTACATATAATTTTGCAAAGTTTTCAGTTGAACCTATTCTGTTAATCAACAGAGACACCAAATAAAAAAATCAAAGTATGAAATACTAAACATAACCTTAATTTATATTGTTCACCTTGCATAGAGTTTAATATTCCTAGTTTGAATGCCCAAACAGACCCTCTAACCTCCATAATCAAAAACAAACCTTTCCTCTGCTACTTTTTTGAAAATTAAACAATAGGTTGTCTAATATATTATTATAAAATATATTATTAAGTTCTATTAATTGCATTAGCAATTGTATTTCTGGAATTATCATTCAACATATTAAATTATCTTAGTACTAACTTATGTCACTATTAACATAATTATCACATATCTGGATACATTTTCAAGATTTTACATTTATCACTATATTATAATTTAATCAAAATGTAGCACAATTATAAACCAACTATTTTCTAAATAAAGATAAAACACACATTATCTTATAAGCTGTGAATATTCATTTCATTCAAAAGTAGTATATTCATACTGCAAACATTTATGCATAAGCCTTATCTCTATACTCTCTATATAACCTATAATTCTTATCAAACATTATGTATTTTATATAACTATCTAACATAACAATATTTATTTTTATGCATATAAGTAATAAAGTCACAGTTAACTGTCCATTAGTATAAGAGGACAACAAAACAGGCCAACAAATGTTCAGTATATTAAATTAAATTAAAAATGTATTGCTCCTTTAAAAGCATTGTCATATCTAATTTAATTAGTTTATAATATGTTCATTTTACCATTTAATAATCCCCCAGATTCACTAATCTTTCATGTAGGACTAGCATAGCCCTGCACAGAAGCGCCCGTGTAGGAGGAGGACAGCAGCACGCCATGCATATTAATGAAGGCGCGCTGCCCGAACTCCCAGGCATACATGGAGTGCGTACGAGTGCAGGGGGCATGTCTGAAGCAGAGCTCTCAGAATAAACACACCCCTGCAATGTAGAACAGCAGAAAGTGGAAATAAATGAGCGAGTCTGCTCATTGGTGTCCGCATATCCCCACCAACAGTCCCCATGTGTAGAACAGGTCTATATTAGATGAACAAAAGTTCATCTTAGCAAACTCTCACATAAGCGAATATCCAGGTACTCGAAACTGCAATTGTGGGGGGCTGCACCCCCACACCCCCCCTAAATATATATTCCAACTCCGAGATCACACTACAGTGAGGAAAGGGAAAATATTCCCATCTTCACTGTACCGCCATCTCACAATTGCGGTTTCGAATTCCGCAATATTAGCTCATGTGAGCTTTCGTTAAGATGAACTTTCATTCATCTAATATAAACCCATGTAGAACAGCAATAGGACATAAAAATCAAAAGCAGAAACCCCTTCATTTTTTTTTTAAATCCGAGTACAGCTAACCGTAGGTCTGCGAATGTGCCCATTGCTTAGCTATGTTTAAAGCAGCTTAAAAGGCTGAAGAGGATAACAAGGAAGATACATGCAAATGAAGCAGCACAGCAATAGTGTAGTGGGCAAAGCAGTCACCTAATGAGCAGGCATTCCAGGTTCGAGTCCCACTGCAGCACAGTATATTTTACATGGCAAAGCATGGTATAGCCAATATTTTTATTGCAAAACCCAGTAAATAACATATACTTATGAACTGGAGTACTGCCAGAAATGCACATATGAAGAGTCAGTGTCATAATGAATAAGGCAGTAGTAAGGAGGTGTAAGCACAGATAAGCAGTAGTATGCATATGTAAGCACTAGTAAGCATGTTTAAGTGCATTTGCACGGAGGTAAGCATTGCCTACACAGATTAAGCAAAGTAGAAGCTGAGTGTAAGAAACTATAACCTGAAATAAGTAGTGCTTACCACCACGCAAACCAGCGCAAACCCGCTTACAACTGCTTTAAAGTGCCTTAATCACTCTGTATCGAATGGGCCTTTGTCTGCCCAGCAACAAAATAAACAGCAATGCAGGTCTTAAACCCAGGACCTTATACTCCACAGTCCCAATAGTTATCCACCAAGCCATCACAGAAATATGGACGAATGAGGCAGTAGTAAACATGTCCTCACCATAGTATAACCAAACTGAACCTGTGAAAGGCATCAGTATACAGTCATATGTGCCCTAAGCGACTACATAACATAAATATGTGATATAGAGTACAGCAGTAAGCCCAGAAGTGAGGTGTACTTCTAATAGAGTGTTGAAGTCCCCAATAAAACACAAGGACCCCACAGAGTGTACGTAAACATCAATCAGGGATACTAGGCATACATATAAGGTGTAATGAATAATAACACAATGCCAAAAAGGCATTATAATGAATGTCTACTGTAGGCAACACCAAGCATTGCACAGGCCAGCTTAGGAGGTGTGAGCAATGTGTAGACCAGCTAAGTTTTTGTGCCCAGTGGTATACTCCTTTAAATAATGCCAACTTTAGGTAAGCAGGTTCGCCCATAGTTTAGCTGTTTTCAAAACTGGCCAATCACAGAAAACTTTTGGAAACCGGCCCTACTTAAACCCAAGAGGTGGGAATACAGCTCATAACTGGTTGTAGCTTCCCTTTGCAGGCACTATGGCAGTAAGGGGAGAAGGAGTGCACTTCCATCTGCAGCGCTGGTGCATCCAGGAGTCCAAGGACGTGGCTGGACTCCTAGTTAAAGACCATGCACAGAGACTACTGCAGGGCCAGTACCAGGGCTCCCAATATAAGGCAGAGGCCTGGGACCATATCACCCGCGACCTCACCAGTGCCACTGGTATACCCCCAACTGGTGAGCAGGTCAGGCACTACTATGCTGACCTGAAGCAGCGGAAGGGGGACCTCTAGGAGGAGTGGCTTCAAGAGGCAAGAGCATCAGGGGATATCCCAGCCATGTGTATCAGTCCACTACCTGTTTAATAATTGCCAGTTCAGGTATATCAGGGATAGGTATGGCTAAATATTCCTCTTATGTCCCCCACAGCTGCAATGGAGTGGGCCGCGAACCAGGAGGCCCACATCTGCCACCTGGCATGGTTGCGACTCGAGGCAGGTTAGTAATACTCGTGCTTTTACTGTCATAGGAAATAAAAATAAAAGTAGTAGTAAAGTAATTGCTAATATAAAACCTGTATTGTTCAAGGCAAGTACTGCATACACTAGAGAATATGGCAGGAAGAGTCTCATATTGTTAGTATGGCAATAAAAGTGTAATACCCTGACAAAGCAGGTCTAACTGCTGGACTGTATGTGTATATTCTGGTATCATATGGTAATGTAGATTTGCAATCATGCAATAGTACTGTAATATTAAGCACTGTTACCCACACCATGCACCATAATGTGAATGTGTAGGAATGCATGTATATGACAGGTGTAATCCCCAGAGGCCATTTAGTACAACTGAGAGACACATAGACAGTAAACAGGGGAAATGCAGAAAACAAAACCCAAATAGCACATGCAACTGAGATGTAAACTGTTGTTTTATTAGCACACTCAGCCACAGTTTGAGTCCTGCCAGTAGTAGTAGTCTGCATACAGACTTATACACCACAACTGTACAGATATCTCCAGTCTGTCTATTAAAGTGGCCCATATCTAATGCCTATCAACCTGTCTCCCTGGGAAATCAGTGGGATTATCCCAGATGTATAGGCAGCAAACAGGAAATACAACTGACTGACACACATCTATGATAACAAACCTGGCACACTAGCAACTCCCCAATACCTTATGTGACTAAGAAGCCATGTATGTCCCATTTACACCCCAGCCTGTTAAGCTGTGCTCAGAGTGTGTACAGTAACAGAGTGAGATGTATGTGTATAATACTAATGTGTAATCTGGAACCTTGTGTGGCAACAGTCAGGTAGTGCTAACAAACATTGCTCCCACAGGTACGTTGGATATGAACACTGGGCTGTGAAATACAGACCAATATAACCTGTACTGGTACCGTCCACCCTGATATTGTAGGGGATTGTGAGTGTTGCAGTTTCTCTGAATAATAAAGTATCATTGGTCACTGTCACCTACACTGTGCTACATAATATAACTATGTAGGAAAGCATGTATATGTGTGTGTCAGGTCACTAAATGTGGAAGAGAGCAATATTCTGGATATGTCCAGGCATACCAGCATGTGGTCAACACATGACCAGAGTCTGTGCAGAAAGAGTTGGATAGCATAGTGCAAAACATCAACCCGGTATCCGGCCATATGTGCACAGTTAGTCAATGTTAACAAACATTCCCTCCATAGGTATACCAGGTAAGAGGTGTATACTACAGGTAAAACCGGTTCATGTGTAATGATGCTGACAGCCATAACGGTGACCAATATAGGTGTATAGGGTAGTGTAGTAAAACTTGTAAGGTTCAGATAACAGCAATGACTAGGAAAGTAATGTGGAGTACAGGAATATACTACTTGTTAATTGACATCTTTCTCTTCCAACAGCTTATCTCCAACAATAATCAACATACCCACCCCAACTGGTATGTACTGACTCTGATAATGGCCAATCATTTGATAAATATTCTAATGGTTCCCATGCATGTGCCATATTGAATTATTCCAACATTGTTGGCATGGTGCCATCAACATATCTGCATGCTGTTCTTATTACCACTGTGGTCCCATATATGCATGTGTTCTGTTTGCTATGCAACTGTTCCGTATCTGGCGTCTGGGTTAATGGGAATATCGATGCATGCTGTTATACCTAACACTGGAATGTGTTAACTATTACTAACCTATATATGATGTTGAAATCTAAACACTATACCACACTTGGGAAGGCCGGTCCCAGAGGACCCACCTGTCCCACCTCAGCTGGCCGAGGCACCAGGCACCAGCATGTCTGGGGCCCAACCCCGCACCTCCCTGTCTGTTGGTCCTGCACCACCTTTGGGTGGAACTGCCTCAGGGGGTGGGGCACACCCCCTGGGACTAGGCGCGGAAAGGCACCTGTCACCCATCACCAGGTAGGGGTCATGGTGCATAGAGTAATCAATGACCAGGTCGGTGATCTTCTATGCCAGCTTTAGGGCCACATGTTGCAATTAGAGAGTCAGCCTGCCTATGCGGCTCAGCCCCCAGCACAGCCACATTCAGGGGCACTGTTACCACTAGGGGGCTTGTGGGCTTCTGATATCCCAACACCCCTCCCCATCAAGGTGTTTACCCCCCACATGTGTCATATACCGCCCCTGTATGTGTCTTGTTTGTTAACCTACCCAACTTACCTCCCCAAATATATGTACTACCCCTCCCCAACATCCCATTCCCACCTGAAAAAAAGGGCAATCTGTTCCCACAAAAAAATCTCGCCCCATACATAGCTGTCCATTTTGCACACATGTCCACTGGACACATGTAATTTGGTCTAATTGGCATCACAATGAATTGCTGTTGTCCTCACCCCTCTCCCAGGGGTTTGAGTGTCCAAACCTACCTCCAAATTCAGTGTATATGCACAGCTGTTGCTGTAGAAGAAATGGGCAGCTATGGACCTTCCCTACATCCTTCCTGCATATACCTAGCTATTTTTCCTACTGTCTTTCCCTCTTTGTGCCCCTTTTTCACCACTTTCTTATCAACCCTTTTTCTTTTCTTTTAAAGAAATCAGCACGGGGGTAAGTGTGAGTAAGCAGTTTTAATCAGCAGTAAGTGAGTGTAAGCCTGTTTGCACAAGGGTAAGCACTGCAACACAGGTTAAGCAATGTAGAAGCTAACTGAGTATAAGAAACTTTAACCAGAAGTTAGCAGTGCTTACCTCTGCACAAACCCGCTTACAACTCCTTTAAAATGCCTTAATCACTCTGTATCCAATGGCTCATGTTCTGCCCAGCAACAAAATAAACAGCCTCTGCAAGGCCCAAACCAAAGACCCTACAAACCATAGACAAAGTGACTTACCACTAAGCCATGACAGAAGTCTGATGTTATCACAAATATATCATCCAGCACAATCATTCAGCAGTACAGGAAATGTCATAATATCATACCACACAACCTCTTAATGCAAGAATTCTGGACAAAGTGTGCCAAAATGTGGATACAAATAGGGATATATGTCAAATATTGTTCTCATACACTTAAAATGTTGCTAGTTAAACAGTTATATGTATTAAAACACATATTTTGAAGGAGTTGAAGTCTGAAACACAAAGGTGTCATCAGTAGTTACTGACTTCAATCCTGAGATCATCCATGTCAATTGCCAAGAGAATGAGGTGCAGGTCAAAATTATTAGCCAAACATGCATGGACATATGGACAAATATATATTTGTAAATGTAGACAGACAGCTATATGTGTGTATATATATATATATATATATATATATATATATATATATATATATATATATATATATATATATGTGTGTGTGTGTGTGGTTTGTAAGTGCAATATACATACAGTCGTCAATCATCCAACCTCAGGGGTCTGCTACTTTTGGCTCTGGAGCCACATGTGTCTCTTCAACTCTGCTGTAGTGGCTCCTTGTACCTCTGAGGATTAATGGACACTCTACCACACAAGAGAAACACATATACACACATACACACACACACACACA